>NC_082361.1:610000-625000 GCF_027477595.1 Haemorhous mexicanus | reverse complement strand
CCTTCCCTGGCTGCAGCATGGGTGGCCTGAGCCGTGCCAGAGCTGTCCCCAACACCCGTGTGCCAGCTCGGGGACACGCCGGGACAATGTGTGGCATCATCAGCTTGTGCCTGTGGACCTGTGAACAGGCAACAGAAATAATTCAAAGAGATCATGAGACATTTTTATTATTCCCATGAAATTATATGGAATTATGGTTTTAAATGAAGGTGACAGGTTTAAAATGTGTATTTTAGAGCAAGATTAATGCCTTGTGCTTTCTTGAGTTGGAAAGTTGGCCAGTGAGGGGGTCATCTCCCACTGCCTGTGCTCCTTGAGACAGTCAGTGTGGAATCCTGTGCTGTCCCCTGAGTGCACGGAGCACACTGCTGGTGCCCAGGTCCATGCCTGGCAGCTGTGTGTTGCTGGCACATCTGGCACAGCCTACGCAGGTACTTTTTCTGCTGTGTATGGGGAGCACAGAGGGTCCTGTGGCACTGCCAGACTGCATCTTATGGGGCTGGCTGGTGTGCTGGGGCCATGCTGGAGCAGGGCTGGGGCAGGGCTGGGGCAGGGCTGTGCCCGTGGCCCCTGGGCAGGTGGGTGTCACAGAGGGCTCGTGGCAGGCAGGCAGCGTGCCGGCAGAAGTTGGGCAGATGCAGAAGTACTGACTGTGTTTTCTCTTGTTCTCTCTTTTCTGCCCAAGGTTTGAGCATCCGAGGAGCCCAGGAGGAAGACCCTCCCGATCCTCAGCTAATGAGACTAGACAATATGCTTCTGGCAGAAGGAGTCTCAGGTCCGGAGAAAGGTGGGGGATCGGCGGCAGCAGCTGCAGCCGCAGCAGCCTCTGGAGGGTCTTCAGATAACTCTATTGAACACTCAGATTACAGAGCCAAATTGACCCAGATCAGACAAATCTATCACACAGAGCTGGAGAAATATGAACAGGTCAGACATCAGCCTCTCAGTTGTTCGTGTACTTGACACTGCTCTCCTCTGCTTGCCAGTGCCCACCACTGCCCACTCTGGACCACAACCCTTCCTTCCCCTTCCCCACCCCTCTGCCCAGAGAGAGCCACCATGGGAGTCTGTCATCTGTTGGGCTCCAAGGAGCTGCTGGCTGGAGCCAGGATGCATGTCTTGCATGTCTGAGTGTTTTCTGTTGTCTGTAACTGCACCAGAGCAGCACCCAAGCCCGTGTTTGTCCCCTTTGCCCAGCCAGAAGGCAGAGAGGAGGAGAGATGTCTGTCACTCAGTGCCACCCTCTGCCCTGATGAGGTCTCACATAGCTGGGTCTGGCAAGGGAAGCACAGGCAGACAAGGGCTGCCCTGGCCATCTCAGCCCAGTGGCTCCTGGAGCAGGTGGCAGGATACTCTGGCACAAGACTTGGCCACAGCAGGTCAGCTGGAGCAGGCTGGAAGAGAGTGGGCAGTGAGGTGTCAGCAGAACACCTGGCCCAGGCCTGGGGACAGAAACTAGGGAAATCCTAATTCAGGCAGATGCCAGCACAGTGTTTGGAGTGAAGAGCATGCTGCAGAGGCCTGTAGGTTTGTGTTCCCCACTGGGACCTGGTGACCCAACACATTGGCCACGCCGGTGGCACTGAGAACGTTTGCCGCATGCTGCCAGGTGCCAGCAGCACTGTGTGACTCAGGTGCCAGTGGCACTGCCTTGTCTGTGCTGTCTCTTCCACTGTGCTGTTCAAGTGGAGAACAAATAACTGAGCAAACACCTGTCAGGGTCTTTGTACAAATCCGCTGTTCTCCCCTGACCCCCAGGGCCCAGCAGTCCTGGTGGAGCCCCGCGCCCTCCCTGCCCCACCGGGTGCAGCCACAGTGCTGGGATGGGGCTGGCTGTGGCATTAACCTGTCTCCTACAGGCACAGCACACAGGCTGCAGGGATGGGGCTGGCTGTGGCATTAACCTGTCTCCTACAGGCACAGCACACAGGCTGCAGGCAGATCTGGGCCACAGAGGCAGCAGCTCCGTGCTCGCAGCCGCTTCCTGGCAAACATCCTTGGACTCTAATAAGTTTAATGACGTGGGGGAAGCAGGAGCATTTTTTGCCCTGTAGCTCCATTTACAAAGGTTTCGGCTGAAATGTCACAGCCATCCGTCCACACCACAGGAAATTTTGGAGGATGCTCAAATGCTGCTGGAGCAGGAGAGAGAGGTAGAGCTGAGGATGAGACTTGCATGCTTCCCCACGGATTCTGACACCCAGCCACGTCTGCTCAACAGACATATGATGATTTCCCCAGCCTGGCAGCAAACTGTCTCCTGCTGGTTTGTCTCACTGCAGTGCCCGAGAGGCAGCCAGGCCTTGGCATCTGAGCCTCTGGCGCCACAGGTTCTGGGAGGCAGGAGGCTCCTGCAGCGGGGAGCCCGTGCCGGGCACCTGCCCGCAGCGCGGAGCCGCTCCTGCCATCCTGCCCAGCACAGGCATCCCCCGGTCCCACGGCAGCAGGAACCAGAGCGCCTTCCTGGAGACGCTTTCCAGGCAGAGTTTGATCCTGATATTTGTTGCCAGTCAGCGGAATGCACTCAGGGAAAAAAAAAAAGGGAAAGAGAAATGGAAAGTGTGTCACGCCATCACCCAGCGCTCCCTCGCCGGGCGCCGGGAGAAATGGCCACGCACAGGCAGCGCCTTCCATAATTTACAGCTCCTATAACAGAGATGACATATTGAAAGCTATCTGCTGTAATTACACTGAAATACATTTTTTGCTGTAGGCAAAAGTACTGTAAGGGTCCCAGGCCTCCTGGAGCAGCTGGGAACCCACTTCCCAAGTTCACACACGTCTCCTGAATTCACCCTGAACTGGGGTGAGGTGTGGCAGCTCAGAAGCCACCACCATTCTCACAGAGCACTGGCTGCCACCCTGCCCCTCAACATTGTTTTGGGCCATTTCCTCTCTTTTTCCTGTGTACTTGTGATGAAGCACTGAGACAGCAGGAGCATCCCTGCTCCTACAAGGTTTCTGAGCAGGTTAACAAGGCCATCACTTATAACCTGACATTATTAATAATGTCTCGGGCACCAAGCAGAGGCCTGAAAAATAGTCCTGGAAAAGGGATCAAGTAGCTTGGACGCTATAAATAAACAAGAGAAACAAGACAAAGCATCAGAGTCTTCTGAGCTTCCTCCCACTGTGCTGTGTGAGGCAGCTCTGCAGAGGGGAGGTGCTGGTGGAGATGGATTAAACCCAGGCTCTCCAAGCAGTTGTAGCCAAACCAAGTCTCATCAGGCAAGTTGAGTAAAGTCAGTGAAAGGATTTTGCTTCTTGAAAGCAAAAAACTAATTTTTGCTTTTCAAAGTCCAGTTTTTGATACTAAATCTGCTATAGAAAAGACATGCCTGAAAATATTTCTAATGCAACAGTTACCAATTTTATTGTACTTTAAAATTGAATTCCTGGGATCCAAAAAGAAGGGGGCTTGTGGCAGACTGCGGGCCTGGAACATCCATCCACTGCCAAATTCTTGGGTTCAGCTTTATTTTGGAGCTGTCTGAGCTGCTTCCTGATCTCAGGGGGAGAGCTGCTGCATTTTGGTGCCCCTGTCTCCTTCCCTTCAGTGCAACATTTCCTGCGTGAGCCAAAGCTGGTGTCATCGGTCAGAGGGCTGGGCCTGAACTTCTGCATGCTCGGGTTGTCCCCTGGTGAAAGAAAGAAGGTGCTGGTGGGAAGTGAGGGTGAGGAATGTCCAACTCCTTCCCCTGGAGCTCTGGGATCCTGGCAGAGCCGGGGCTGGCAGGTGCTGGGAGGAGCAGTGGCTGGGCGGTGGCGAGCGAGGGGCTCTGCTCCAGGGCTCGCCCAGCGCCGCCTCCAACGGGCGCTGCACGGATGTAAATTAGCCTGTAATTTACTTTCAGTAGTGTAAAGAAAAAAAATCACTTTGCCTGAAGTGTATGCATCTTTCTTAAGGGTGTACCCAGATTTTAATTATCTAAATGTAAATACTTAACGAATTTTACTTAGAGTAATGAGCTAAAGTGCACACTACATAAATGAGATGTTCTAATTAATCATGTATGAACTACTGGTTTAAAGAAAAGCTATGTGAATTCTGCGAATGTTGGGCTATTGCCAAATTGCTAATCAGCATTTGCATTCATAGATGGCTTCACTTAATAAGTTGTGAGACGTTCAGCAAATGTTATAGGAAATTATGAGTTTTTAGATGCATAAACTTTTCACTTTTAACTCCTTCCATCACATAATCTGTTGAAATGATGGAGAATCCTTGAAAATGTGGTCGTCAGACATATTACGTACATATTTTGCAGCCTGGCTTGAGAGGAAAGAGGGGAGCTAGCAGGGTTTTTGTCAGGCTCCAGTCTGTAAAGGAAGTCAGGACAGCAGCATGTGTGGAGGCTGGGACCAGGGGAATCCTGGTGGTGGCTCAATCTGAAGTTTATATCAACATGTCACAGACTGGGAGTCATAATCGAGGGCTCCCTGTGCCTTCCCTCAGTGCCTCAGCAGCACAGCGTGGGCCAGGCTGGGGCACAGTGTCACTGAAACCCACCCGGGGCAGGGACACAGGGGCCTCAGAAAGATCCCAGGTCCCTGGGTGCTGCAGGGGGTACCCAAGCACAGGGCTCGGGGTACTGCACCCCTGGCTGTGAGGAGTGCAGGGCCCCACTCACACCCTGCCCCTGCCTGCAGCTGCTACAGGGGCTGATCCAACTGCTCCTCTCCACGGGGTCTGGCAGGGAATGGGGAAAGGGATGAGCATGGCAGGAGCAGGGCCGGGGTCACTGGGCTCCCCTGGCTGCCCCAGGACAGCTGCAGGTCTCCTGGACAGGGTGGGATGCTGTGGCCACACATGTGGAGGGGACAGGGCCATGTGTGGGGTCCCCCTCAATGCTGCCTTCCCCCAACAGCCAGGTCAGAGCTTGTGTCCCTGTGGGACAGCACAAACCCACATCTGAGCCTCTTCTTCCTCCACAGGCATGTAATGAATTTACCACTCATGTCATGAACCTCCTCAGAGAACAGAGCCGGACACGTCCCATTTCTCCCAAGGAGATTGAAAGGATGGTGGGCATCATTCATCGAAAATTCAGCTCCATCCAGATGCAGCTCAAACAAAGCACTTGTGAAGCAGTAATGATTTTAAGATCAAGGTTCCTTGATGCCAGGTAAGGCAGAGGCAAGTGCCCCTGTCTCTTTTTGGGGAGAAGCAGTAATTTCTGGGCAGCCCAGGAGAGCCTGGCCATACTGGGAGTGGTGTCCCCTGCCAGCAGGGATGAGTGGGAGAGGCTGCTCTGATCCAACAAGAGCCTTCATCCACAGCTGCTGTGGAAGGAACCCCCTGCACAGTAGGACTTCAGAAGCAACAAGGTCTTTTCTTCAAATTTTAGTGCAAAGACTGGGCTTGTTTTCCCCTCCTTGGACACCTGCACCACTGTTGGAGATCAATGCCTGTCCCCAGGACCCACGGTGGCCTGAGTGGGCTGCTTGCTCCACAAGCTGCCAGGAGGCAGGCAGGCATGGATTAGGAGGGGGATTTAGGCACAGTCAGAATTGTTTTGAAGCCTGATGAAGTGGGATAGTGATCCCCAGCCCCATCCCCTTCACAGGGCTCCTGTCCTCAGAGCAGGGCCCCTGCAGCTGGCAGGGCCTGGCAGAGCAGGAGCAGAGCTGGGCGGAAAAGGGAGGAGCAGCAGGCGCCACACGGAGCCTCCCTCCTCCAGCAGCTCACGTTTCACACCTGAAAGCTGCGAGGAGCTAAACAAGACCAAAATAATGTTATTAACAAGGAGGTCACTGGCTGGTGTGGGAAATCAGGGTAATTGCAGGCAGTTGGAGGAGATGTCTACGGAGAGCTCCAGGAACGCAAAGGTAGAGCCTGCAGATGTACATTTTAAAGTGATTTCTTTAAAAAGGAGGAAGGTAAATAAGGCAAAATGAGCGGAAGCATGGTAATGAGATAAACAGAGCTCTAGGGAGGGAGCCTGCGTGCTCCAGGATACAGTGCAGTTAGCAGCACCGCGATACTCGGCAGGAGCGCGCTGGGGATTGCGCTCGCTGCCGGCTGGCCTGGGGCACGGTGGTGATTGCAGCAGCCCTGGGGGAAGGAGCTCCAAGGAAATGTTTGACTGGAGCCTTCCAGAGGATGCTCTGCTAAAGGAGAGCAGCCGCTGGCACGGAGGGATGGCACTGCAGCTGTGCAGGCACTGCCACCGTGGGCTGCCCCCATGGCGAGGGCTGCAGGCCCCTGGGCCGGAGCACGGGCAGGTGCCCTCTGCAAGGCTCCGTGCTCTGGCCAGGTGCCACCCCCTGGGGCCCATCCCATGTCCCATGTGGGCCAGAGCCTGGGCCCCGTGCAGGGAGTGGGCACAGATGGGTCTCGCTCACAAAGCCCTGAAATCCCCTTGCTGTGGGAAGCCAATTAGCTCAGGGAGGCCATGTGAGGACAGATCAGCACGGCTGCCCCATCCTCTTGTAGTGTCCTCACCCAGGGAGCTGTGCCAGGGCCCAGCTCACCTGTGCTGAAGGGAAGGAGGGGAAGGAGGTCTGCCAGGCTGCTGCTGGCACAGAGGGGCTCTGTGGCTGGGAGCTCTGGGCTGGGCTGTGTACCTGGCTGTGGAGGAGCCACAAGGAAGGCTGCTGGCTCAGCACCTGCCTCACCATTTCTCCCACAGCACGCGAACGTGGCCTGTGGTCCCATGGGATGAACCCTGCAGGGAGGTGGGGGTGTGAAGCCAGAAGCAGAATCCAGAGACCCCTGGGGCTGGGTGCAGGACGTGGTGTTGCTGCCTGCTGCTCCCTCCCATGGTGTCGGGGAGCCCAAAGGGATCAGGGTGCCAGGACAGCTCTGCTGTGCTGCAGCAGAGGCTTTGAAACAAAGGCTGCTGTTCCCCATCCAACCAGGGACCTGCTGGCACCTGGAAAAACAGTGGTGTTTTCCTTTTCTCATTTCAGACGGAAAAGGCGTAACTTCAGTAAACAAGCCACAGAAATCTTGAACGAGTATTTTTACTCCCACCTCAGTAACCCCTACCCCAGTGAAGAAGCCAAAGAAGAGCTGGCAAAGAAATGCAGCATCACGGTATCACAGGTAAGCAGCAGGGAGGACCCCCTGCCCCCACAGGTTGTCAGTCTGGTTCCCCTTGCAATGCTGGCACCTCCAGGTCTGGGAGGTGGTTCTGGTGGAGGCAAGGGGTATGGAGCTGGGCCTGTCCAAAGCACCTCTGTCACCCCTTCACATTTGTGTGTGGACCATGAGGAGGTTTGCAGGGTGATGGCATGTGGCTGAGCTCTGCAGGAAAGGCTGCCTGCCTGTGGTGGCTGGGGCTGTGCTGGGGTACAAAGGTGCTGTGCTCAGAGAAGAAGATAAAAAGAGGCAAGGTCTGCACCCCACTTCACATCAGCCTTCCCTCTGCCCAGCAGTGAGGCTCCTGGCTGAGCCTTGCTCTGCTCTGAATTCATTGCAGCTGAACAGGATTTTGGGGAAAGGACAGTTTATTGACAAATTTAGGATCTATCTTTATAGATCCAAATTTCTTTGATTGCTCAAAGTTGTTTTTCTAAGCCAGTCAGAAATTCAGCCTCTAGCTATGCTGAAGTGACACAAGTGGCTTCTCTGTGGCAAAACTGCATTGGGCAGATTTGCTCCTTCTACCACACACAACAGCTGTTAGTGTGAAGTTAATGCAGCACCTCCCCAGCCAGGACTGTGCTGTTGTTGGCTGCAGCTGCTTTTCCTGTGGGCCAAAATACCTGCACAACTCAGACTGGTGTCTTGCAGCGGTGCTCAGGCTGACGACCATCGAGTTTTCCTTCACCAGACAGCTCAAAGAGCAAAACACCTCTTGGCATTCCACGTGGCCTGTATGTTTGCTAGAAACCCCAATTATTCTCCCACAAATCTGGCTTGCACAGCTTGGGGAGGAGCCTGAGCTTGTGGCAGGGAAGTCCCCAAGTTGTCCCCTCCTGTGGCGGGGGCCAGTGCCAGCTCCTCCCTGCTCCCTCAGCTCCCTTATCAATATTTCAGGTCCTTGGGAGGAGCGGTGCCTGCGGCGCCTGTGTTAACTATTAATGATTGCAGCCTGCACTATTGGCATTATTAGCAATGCAACCTTTAGCTTTATAATTAAGACCTGAGTTGAGATTTACTTTATAGGCCTCCATTGAATGCATGAAAAATTCAGGCACTTTATCGAAGACTTTCAAATGAAAGTCTGCCCAGCTCCTCCAAATTTGGAATTACTTGACTTTGGCTGCTCCCACGGCACCAGCCCTGGCAGAGCTGCCCCAGGGCACGTGTGTGTGCCTTGCTGTCTCCTTGCCTGTTCCTTGGCACGCAGCACATACCCCACTCTGACTGGGGTGGCCAGGGGCTGTGCTCGCTGCCAGGGGAAGGTATGGGGTGGGGAGGAGGCAGTTTCTCCCAGTCCATTTAGAAATAGCTGTGGTGATGGGCAGGAAGTTTTTGAGGGAAATTCAGCTCACAGCTTGTTCCCTCTCACATTGCTCCTCCCTTGCCCTTAGCATCACAGGAGCACTGCAGCCCATGGTGGCTGCTGGGCTGCTCTCAGTGCCCTCAGGCATCCCTGCGGCTGCTGGGGGTGCCTGGAACCACCAAACAGCCTGAGAGCACACGAGTGCCAGGGCACTGTGGTCTGCAGCCTTAATCCTGCTCCTGGTTTCAGTCCTTGGCACAAGAGGCTTTGTGGCAATTTCTTCAGTAAATCGTGTCCAGAAATCTTCAACGTGACCCAAGGCAGCCTGCTGTATGGTTAGGAGAGGCCATGCCATCAACACCAACCTAAACAAACCAAAAGTTCTTCAGTTTCAGTTAATGTTGGGCAAGTTGACATGTGAAAAAGCCCACCAGACCTGCTGAAGAGCTGTTCCCTCTGCACCCAGAGGTGAGCTGTGCCTGGCAGAGAGGGGCTCAGTTATGCCTTGGTGTGGACAGATAAAAGGACAGATCAAGATAAGGCTGAAGTGACTGTAGGAAATGAGATGGAGCATTTGAGAAGCCATAACTGATTGCTTCTAGTGCTAATAGATCTGATTTCTTTCTTAATTGGTTGTTTGATAAGATTTAATGTATATGCTGTAGAATGAAATAAAAGGCAGGCAGATGGTCCAACAACCCAGCAGTGGCAGAGAGCCTGTGACAGGAATATAGGTTTGTCTTTTTAATATTTGATACAGACATGAATTAGTTGTTCCTTGAATCCATTAGGAAGCCTGAGTGAGCGATGGGAGTAGCTGCATTGTGCCCTCCATAGCACTGCATCCAGCAGCCTCAGCCTTGCTGGGTGACATTGCCAGCCTGGTCCGGGGGCAGTGCTGCCCACCCAGCCTGGCACCAGGGATGCAGGGCTGGGCCCTTGGCATGGCTGGAGCTGCACTCTGGCAAGATGTTATAAATGACTTGGAGAGACTCGTGTTGATATGGTACAGCCTGGAAATGGGGCCATGTGTCATGTAATGGGAGAGGAGCATGTATGAGAGAGAGGGAGTGCCTGTGATCAGCTGGTTGCTTGAGCTCCTGATGGATCTGCTGTCACAGCTAGAGAGCATGAATACTGTGGGTATTCTAATCCTTGATTTCCAAAGGCACTTCCAGAGGCTGCAGGGCAGTGCTGCAGGGTTAGATGGTATTTTGTAGGTCAAACTGGGCTGGAGGTGTCTTTCTTGTACTGAAAAGGGTGTATATTTTTGAGGCCATGTAGTAGAAGAGCTTTGAGCAGGCACTACAGAGCAGCCCCCCACACCCTGCTCTGTGACTGACAGCAGAACTCAGAGGATGCAATCCAGAGCTCGGAGTGAATTGAGCAGTCATTGAAACCCTGGCAGGAGCAGCATCACAGGGGACAAGCAATGGCATCCGAGGAAGGGCCTGAGCTGCACCTCTCTCAGGGCTTTCATGGAAGATCTCTAAGTGTGTGTATTTTCAGCCTTGACCAAGTGTCCCTTGGACCTTGCCTTGCCTGTCACCATGCCCCATTTACCTTCTGTGCTGCAAATACCCTGGAGGGCCACAGAGCTGGAAAAAGGAATAAATAACATTAGGGGATGGCTTTCCAAACTCTGGAGCTGTTGGCTTGTCTCTGATGAAGAGGCTTTGTCCTTTCCCTGGCTGAGCCAGGCTCTTCTGTAGCCTCTCCTAACGATGATCCCAAGTGTTTCTCTCTTGTACTGTCAGTGCCTGGTACACGCTGGGGGCAGATTCATGGCAGAACATTTTCTCCCTCAAACACTTAATTAGTGAGTGTTTTGGGTCATCCTCCCCCCAGATTAAGCTGCTGACTGGAAATCCTGCTGCCATGGCACTTTACTGAGCTGCAAAGAAAATTGTCTCCCAGAATCGTTTCATTGCAGGTGGGAGATCGATGGCTTCAGTTTTGATATCGGTGTTTAAAATAATATGTAGAGAAGGTTTTTCAAGAAAAGCATAAAGACAAACTATTTATTAAGATGAACACCTCACACAATTTCATTTTTAAGAGTGCGGAAAAGGTAATTCTGGGGAAAAAAATGTCCTTAGCAGAGAACATTGTCGGCTGTAATTTAGAGCACCCCATCAGCACACGTTGGAGGGAGATAAACTGTATTGTCTGTTCTCCCCTCCCATGGCTGCGAGGCTGATGTTTTATACTTTTGCAGATGAGCCTCTTCCAGGGTGTCACAAACGACCATCAGTCCATCACACGGGCTGGAGAGAGGGCACAGCCAGTGCTCAGAGCAGGGCAGTGGAGTACAGCAATAACATTTTTCACCGCTTCAAACAAAAGAAGGATGTGGTTGACAAGGGAATATATTTAACATTGTTTTAAAGAAAGGATGCAGGAGCTGCTTTCAGCACCCCTCTGGCCCCTGCTGCTTCTGAGTGTTTCTGTGAGCAGGACAGGGAAAACTGTGGATGGAGGGGCTCTTACCCCTGGACTTCATGTGGAAAGCACAGAAAAAAGCTGCAGCACAATGAAATAGTTCTGGAGGTAAAATTCCTGGGTTTAGATCACAGGTTTGTACCATGTTTTAGGTGTGGAACACAGACTGTGTGCTACAACCATGGAGACGCAGTGGGAAGATTTGCACGATCCATGAATCTGTAGCTCCCCAGTTCCAGCAGCGATGCTCTGGCATCAGCTGTGTCTCTGCCGAATGAGCACTGATTTATCCCAGGAAATCACCCACTCTGGAGGCACGAGGCAGGCCTGCCCCATCCCAAATCCCACATTAGGCATCTTGATGATTTCAGTAATAATTTATTGTCTTTTTATTTAACGTTGCAATTAACATGATAAATAAGTGCAACAGTATTGTTTGAAATGTAATATACAATTAAGCCAAATTAATTAATTGGCCTTCAATGATCAGGAGGAGAAAGATGTTCATTGTTTTTTTTATGTGAAGAGATAGTTTGTTTTAATGAAAAATGTGTTGTGAGGCAGCTCACAATGGAGACAACTTCCATGTTTGGGGTGAGCATGGGGCTGGGTGAGGAGCTGGGTCGCGGGGAGCCCAGCACCTGCACCCAGGTCTTCCCTGGGACCACGGCAGTGCCAGCAGCACAAGCCAGGTGAGGTGTGCTCCACGTGGGCAGGGATCCTAAATCCTGCCTGGCACAGCCTGCTGGAGCAGTGCCCTGGCCCTGTCCTGGCCAGGTCCAGCTGCCCACATCAGCCATGCTCTCCCAGCTGCAGCTGCAGCCCCCGCCTGTCCCTGGGTGTCCCTGGGTGTCCCTGGGTGTCCCCGGGTGTCTCTGGGTGTCCCCGGGTGTCTCTGGGTGTCCCTGGGTGTCCCTGGGTGTCCCTGGGTGTCCCTGGGTGTCTCTGGGTGTCCCCACGTTCCCCGGGCTGGGTCACGCTCTGCCCTGCACTGTGTCACAGGAGCACAAAGGGTCCTTGGGCAGCAGGGATGGGGACAGTGACTGTGGCACCCCTGGGCTGCTGCAGCTCCTCTGGCAGCCCCGATGCTGGGCTCAGTCTGAGGAGGAGTTGAACATTTCTGGATATTCATTTAGATGTGGTGTGCGGGTTAAACATAACGTACGAGCACTGCTCCTCTCATTGCTTCCAATTAAACCTTGCTTGTTAGTTTAACCTCTAGGTAATCCCATCAAACAATTGATGTCAAGGAAACACTGCCCACAGTGGCTCTGGATGAGTGGCCATTAATTTT
The DNA here is from genome assembly GCF_027477595.1 of Haemorhous mexicanus. Lineage (NCBI taxonomy): Eukaryota > Metazoa > Chordata > Aves > Passeriformes > Fringillidae > Haemorhous > Haemorhous mexicanus. Next base: position 612,871 of record NC_082361.1, on the reverse strand, counting down.
AATTGCCTTGATATTAAAGATTAAGAAGTATTGGGACTAGCAGAATGGGAACGATCTGATGTCAAGCAAATCCACTCGTTGAGGCTTCCCCAGGCTGCTGGTGATATTAAAATTTTACTGTGAGAATTAAATAAACCTTTATTAGTGATGGCTGTTGTTTGATTGGTCCAGGGGCGTGCATAAACAGAGGGGTCTCGTGCACATCCGTGGACAATATGGTTGATGTGCAGAGATTCCTCAATTATGATACTGTTAATAAAGCATAATCTGATTGTACACAATAATTATTTGCTGGGTTTCATTAATGTATTATTGCTTCTCTGACTGACAAGGTGATATTAAGTGCAATATATAGAATATGGTGGAGTATTATCAGGGGAGCAGGATGTATAAGGTGCCTTCCATATTACTGGTAAAGGCCAGAGGTTTTCCATTAATTGTGGTTAAACAAAAGCCTGTGCTGCATCAAATACAGCAGGATTTGACTCCAGCCTCAGCAGGATCCTGAACTGGGTGCTGTGACAGGCCCCCAGCCCCTGCCGTGCCCTGTGGCTGCCTGATAACCACTGGGCTGTCACTGGTCCCTTCCCCTTTACTGCCGGAGCTGTTCTTTTATTGTCTCTGCTGTGTTGGCCATTGTCCATGTTCCAAACCGGGTTTGTTATTTAGGAGCTCTGTTACAGCAGCTGAAGTTAAACAAAGCCCCTAAGCAAGATTGTACAAACTTCCCTGAGCAGCTCCAGGCATGACCCCTGTGCGGGTTAATAGCCGGTGCCCTGGGAGCCACCTTGGCTTCAGTACAGATCTTCAAAGGGACATGACAAAGTGACTTTTCAACCATTATTGATTTATATGATTCCTTTCATTTTCAGCCAACCAAACACGATTCTGTGAGTGGGCTGCCAAGGTTGTTCCAGCCCAAAATAAAGAACAATTGCTCTCACTGCCTGCTCGCCCTCAGTCAACCGGACCTTGGTCCCCCCTGAGCACCTTTCTGGGTCTTGCACCAGTTTTGCTGACAAATGGCCTGTGGTGGTAGGGGACAATGCTGTGGTACAGTAAGCTCTGGGATATGTGCAGTCATCAGTCACTTGCTGTGCCTCAGTTTGCCCACAGAGCAGCAGAGCCAGGTCAGCCCAGCTCCGTGGTGATGTTAAACTGATCCGGGTTAGTGCTCAGTTACCTGGAGCAGGTACGGGTCGTGTTTCTGGCATCTCTAAGGGATCCGGCTTTGGCCAGCCAAGCACTTTGTGTCCTTCATCCTTCCCACCTCTCTCCACTGCAGGTGTCCAACTGGTTTGGCAATAAGAGAATCAGGTACAAGAAGAACATTGGGAAGTTCCAGGAGGAAGCCAATCTCTATGCGGCAAAGACGGCCGTGACTGCAGCGCACGCCGTGGCCGCGGCTGTCCAGAACAACCAAACCAACTCCCCCACCACACCAAATTCTGGTACGTACCTGCCTGCTGCCTTCCAGCCTCCCAGAGGGCCCCGACGGTGCCCTAGCGAGCTCGGTCGGGATCAGGAGGATGCAGCTCCTGAGCAGTCCCAGTCCTGGCACAGGGGGTAGTCCTGAGCCCAAGGATGGCCAGGCTGGACCACGAGGGCTGAGCCCTGCCGTGGGTGGTCCCAGCTGCTCACAGCCAAGCTCCCACAGCCGTGGGAGAGTGGAGTGGGGCCCTTGTAATTCCTGCAGCAGTAACGGCTGCCTGGCTCTGCCTTCTGGCACCTTCTTTGTTTCTGTAGTTACTTTAAGCTTTTACTCATTCACTGAAAAGAATGTAAAATGGGGCAGAGGTCCAAGTCTGGTTTTGTAGGACTGTTAAATTTATTGTCAAGATAACAACAAAATAGAGGAATATTTTAGCATGCTCTAATTAGAGTTTAAACTCTGGATGACTTGAAATGGAGTTGATGTTATAAATAGAAATCTAAGGATGGAACTTTAGTTTGGAGTTACTCTGCGACATGTTCTGCTACAGGTCTCACTGGTGTGCTGATGACATTTTGCAAGTCTGAGCACTGCATTAGGGAGTGTGTGAAGGAGGCATTGCTCTTTTGGCCTCCAGGGGCAAAGGTTGCCACTAGCACAAACACTATTTGCAGTCAAGTTTTGCTGTGACTTAGTTGTGGACAACTTTTAAAGAGGATAGAGAACCATGGGGGAAAAAAAAGACTAACTAAAAGCAAGTAAGGAAAAGGTTCCCTCTTTAACAGTAATAAACCACATAATTGGGAACTGCCAACCATTTCCTTTGGAAGGAGACACAAAGCACAGGCTCAAAATGAGAGTTTGGTGATGGCACCTCATGATGGAGTGATTCACGGGGTACAGCTCTGATATGGAATGTTGCTGTACAGGCTGCTCTTCCAGAGGGAAGAGCTGCCCTGGGTTGCAGGGAGCTTCCAGGCTTGCCCAGCACAGCGCTCTGGTGCGGGGCCGAGAGCCGGGGTCTGGTGGCCACTGTGGGGGGCCAGTGGCCACGCTCACCCCACGCCAGGGCAGCAACTTCCCCTCCACTGAGCCTTGCCTGTCCTCTCCTCTCCTGCTGCTTCTCCTTCCCCTGCCCTCAGGTCTCGGGGTTATGTTTTTGCAGCTCTCTGTTATTCAGCTACCTAACTCTTTCCTTTCCAGGTTCTTCTGGTTCTTTTAACCTCCCAAATTCTGGGGACATGTTCATGAACATGCAGAGTCTGAATGGGGATTCTTACCAGGGGTCCCAAGTCGGAGCCAATGTGCAGTCACAGGTAGGAGAAATGCCCCCAGCAGGGCCTTTCTGGCAGGGTAGGGTTTGGGCTAAAAATTCAACCTTACTCTGGCTCTATTAACTGGTCTGGGCCTCGCTGCAGAGTGGAGGCTGCATATTTCTG
>NC_082361.1:537500-607500 GCF_027477595.1 Haemorhous mexicanus | reverse complement strand
GAAGCTGCGCTGTTTGCTGTTTCATCTGCAGAGGAGATAATTACGGAGGCTGCTCTCCCCTGGTGCAGCCGCCCGGCGCTCCGTGCCGTGATGGATGAGCGCGGAGCCGGGCCGGCCGTGGGGTGCGAGGGGCGGCGGCCGCGGCTCCCCCGCCACACCGGCGCTGCCCTGCGCGTCTCCCCGGTGTCCCCGGCCCGGAGGGTTCGGGTGGCCGAGCCCCAGGAGCACATTTTCCTGCTAACCTTTCCCTGCCAGGGCCGGGGGCAGCGGCGGCGCGGCCGGGGCCGCTCTCGCGGGCGCTGCGCTGAGGCCTCCCCGTCACTTCCACTCAGCGTCCCCCAACTCACGAGCCCCGCGCCTCCCTCTTCTTGACTGACATAAAAATATGTAGCGACAAGCTGTCTGCCACAGCCGAAATCCGATCAGACATTGATTCCAGCAATTGCCTCGATTGGCCGAGACATAAGGCAAATTTGTTCCTGCGCTGCTCGTGCTGAGGCAGGTCTGAGGCGGGAGGGCCGCAGCCGCGGCGCGGAGCGGGCCCGAGCGGGGCCGCCGCTGCGGATAATTGCAAACCCGATCCTCCCTGCCTTTGGCCGGCAGCTGGGGGGACACTGCAGGGAGCCAGGTGGGGCAGCTCTGCCGAGGGCCCTGCCCGTGGGGAAAGGCCATGCCGAACTTGGGGAAGTGAGGGGAGACGCGGGGGTTAAACACGGATTGCCCCAGGCTTGTCTTCTCAGGGGAAAAAGCTGAAGCGCCGGTGAAGGGATGTTCCTCATTAAAACAGGGATGATCTGCAGAAATCCCACAGTCCTGGCTGCAGGCAGCATCTGGCTGAAGGCTCCTGCTTTCCCTGCCCGTGCACAGCCCTGCAGAGGGCGGACAATCCCCTTCCCGAGCAGCCCCTCAGCCCCGCCGTCGGCCCGCGGTGTAATTAATATGCGCAATGGTATCAATTGACTTGTTTTTGCCTTTGCAGGCTAATGGAGGCTGGCAGGACGCAACCACTCCATCTTCTGTGACTTCCCCTACAGAAGGGCCGGGAAGTGTGCACTCGGATACCTCTAACTAATCTCCTAGCAACACTTTTTCCCTGAGCTGAGATGCCTTGATTAGCGCATTCAGAGTTGCAGGAGAAAAAGGAAAGAGTTTTTTGTAGCCAACCACCTACAGCTTTACTGTAAAACCTTGTCTTATTAGAAAACTTGGTAAATCTGTTTTTTAAAGGTATCATAATCATTTGTATTTATACTTAAAACACACAATGTTAAAAAGCACTTTATCCAATTAGGCCAAGATTTAGCATTGTTTATAGCCCTGTAACTATTTTATCATAATTTATTATCAGCAGTTTTAATGATGTTGGTCTACCAGTTGCCAATTACTTGGCCTTAAGGGTAAAAGTACAGGACAAGCTTAACCTCAGTAGCAAGAGCAGACACAAAGAACCGCCTCACCCAAATTTAATTGTGTGCATATTTCCATGGAAAGTCGACAGGAATCACAGACTTTGATTGTGTTTCATCTTTTCATATCTCTCACAGAGCTGGAATAAAAAGAGCTGTTCAGTTATTTCGGTTAACAATGGTCGTGTTTAAGAATCCTTATTCGTCACATTTTTGTTGAGCTCTATTGTCTTACAAATTAGATTGGAAACCAGGAGCATCTTTTCTTGCTAAAGCCCCCCCCCTCCCGGCACCCGAGCCTCCCCTCGGAATCCCGACGCGGACACAGGTTGCTCTTGGGAGATGCCGACTCTTGCTGCTGGTCTCTGTGCACGCCACCACCGGGGTTTTACAGTACGAGCTGGGTGCTACCCACGCCTGCCAAGGGCTGGTGCCTCTGCTTGGCAGCAAACCACAAACAAAGGAAAAGGAAAGGAAAGAGCACCGTGATATGGAGTGTTGTACATAGTGTAGCAAAAGAGTATTTATACATCTCACCAATCAAACACAGCTTTATTACCTCATGCGAACTCATACAAACCAATAGACTTTCAACATGTTCTGTAGCTTAGAGTGCTCACTTACTACCTCTGAACGATACTCACGCTGTAGTTTGTCTCTTTCTTATCTTTTTGCATCTTGTAATTAACTCTTTGTTTCCCCACGAAATGTAATGTACATTGTAATCTCCTACAAATCAGGGTTGCCTTGGCAACTGCTAAAGAAGCGGAAGTGGAAACATGGGGTCTTAGGATGGACACAAAACAGTGCAACTGTTGTAAATACTGAGAAGCATTTTGAATGTTCTTCATCTTGTTACTAATACACGCAAAAACCAACAACTAATTGTAATGCATACAGACTTCAGTATTCAGTACTGTACATCCCCCTGGATTGCAGGGGCCCTTTCTCTCTCTCTTTTGTATTGTATGCGATTCTGAAACTGATTGAGTCATGAAAATAATTTGTGGCAGTGATTCTAATGTATTAAACCGTTTCGTGTTACTTTCTAACTGGATTACACCCTGGATTGAAAAGTCTTCCTCGTGGTAGTTATATGTAGTTTCAAACATGAATAAACTTTTTGCTTTCATGATCAAACGTTGACGTAATTTCTTCCTGCTCAGTTCAAGTCAGCCTGAGGAGATGCGTCGGTCTCCAGAGGAGCGAGCTGGCATGGAGCAGGAGCTGAGCATCTCTTTAGAAACACCAGCAGGTCCTTGTGCCCTCTTGCCAGGAGAGAATTGGAAATCCTGGGAGAGGCACATCCTGGGCAAAGGCTTCCACCTGCCAGCGCCTGCCTCCGCTGCTGCCCTGCTCTGCCTGGGAGCCACAAATCAAGTGGAGGTAAAGGAAGGGGTCAGGCCTTTAGATGAGTTTAAAAACCATCATCATATTCACTCTTAATTACCATTTTTATTTAACATTAGCTTTGGAGCTATAGCCTCAGCTAGCAAGTCTAATGTGATTATAAAAATATTTTTCTTTATTAAAAAAACTTTTTTGGAAGGACGTATATATATAAATGCTAATTTTAAGTCTTTTTAATAAAGTAAAGGTCAATAACAGGTAATAGCCTATTTACCATATCTCAAGGAAATTGACTCACAGGAAATCAAATTAACGTTAATCACTTGCAGCAAATGGTCTTTGATAAATATAACTACTCACTACTTGGGTTAGTGCAGCTAGGCAGGAGGAGGCCAGCGCTCACCAGCACCAGCCCCTGCCCAGAGCTGCAGCTCGGTGGCTCTGAGGAGCTGCTGGGCCATCACCTCTCCTTCCCTTTGGCTGTTCAGGCCTTCAGGGGTTCTTTTGGGGGCTGAACAACTATTTGCATGATTCAATGAGCCTCTGGTTCAGCTTTTCTCGACAATTCTTGTATCAGGGTATTTTGTAAAACACCTTTGCTCTCCCACTCTCCCCCGGGCCGTGGCCACACTGCACCCCACGCTCTCACCCACCAGTGACTGCTGCTGCTCTGTTCACAGAGCAGACTCACCTCCATCAGGTTTGGAATTGCACAGTGCTGCTTCTTCCACAGGTGGTGCATTTAAATAAACAAGTAAAGAGCCAGACATGCATTGCAAAGCCTTTGTTATGAGTTAACAGGAGCTGGGGCAGGTGGGGACTGTGGACTGCCAAAGACTTCTGCATGCTGAGGACAAAGCACCCAATAATTTGCATTTGCTAATGGAGCTGCCCAAGTCCACACGCTCAGTGTTCGTGCTACAGCTCAGTGGAAATGGTATTTTATATTTTAAATGTAAAGTGTGTCAGCGGAGGCGTAGTAGGCAGCGTAATGAACACTCAGACGTCCCTCATCTTGATCACATCTCTGCTGGCCACAGGCAAGGACCTGTCACACACTGAGGAGGTTCATAGGAAGGCCATCAACAACCTTTGGGCCGCCCGTGCGTGCCCCACGCCCGCTGGGCATCATTAGCTGCTGCTTTGCAGCATTAAGGCTTTGGGTCCCTTTGAATTACAAGTGCAATTTGGCTTTTCCTTACGTTGGAGAGCAGCCACGTGGTTCCGTGGCAAATAATAAACATCTTATCCTTGAGGCCTGATCACGCATCAGGGAGGTTTACTGCCAGCACCAGCACTAGGATCAAGCTGCTGATGGTGTATTGTGTTTCACCCAGTAGCTACACCCTGAAGGAGCCTCGCAGGAACAGTGGCTCTCACCAGGGGAGGAGACCCTCAGCCCTCCCACCCTGCCAGCTCAGCAGCACCATCCTGATTCCCTGCGCCCACGTTTGAGCTTTGGGCACACAAGAACCCTGCAGCAGGAGCCCACCAGCCATGGGAGGTGCCAGCCCTAGACCCTGTGTGGAGCACAGCAGGACCAAAGGAGGATTTGCAGCAGGTCCCAGGAATTGCCATCTCCTGTGCTCAGCGCTGACCTGACTAAGGCATCCATCACTGGGACAGGCACGAGGGTGTCTGGAGGAGAGACCCACACTGCTCCCTGGGCAGGGCTCGACAGCCACTTCTGGGCCCAGCCCCAGCTCTGTCTGACCTGCTGTGCCGTGGGGACCGTGGGGACCATGGCATGGCCACTACTCCGGGGTGTCCTGCAGGAGGAGCCTCTAGAAGCCCGGCAGCTGGGGAGACACGATGCCTCTGCTTTGTGACCTGCCGAGCCTTGGGAGCAGCCCCACAGCCTGAGAGCCCCCGAGGGCAGCAAACCTTCCTCTGACAGCTGACAGTGGAGAGGTGGCAGGCTCCCACTGTGCCCGGCTGTGCCCTGTGTGTCCGGGCTTGGAGGGATCCTGAGCCCAGGAAGGGAAGAGCTGGGGAGGCCTTGGGGCACGGCAGGATCTGGGTCAGTGGGGGCACTCTGCTGACTTGGCAGCACGTGTGTGAAGCTGAGTGGCACCGTGTGATCCTGTAGCAGTGTCCTGACCCCACGTGAGCTGAGGTGCAATGCCACTGCCAGTATCTGTGCCATGTATTTCCAATGTGATAAAAGTAATTGTGACTAACTGAAGATGTTTCCAGTTTGTGTTAATAAAATACATCTTTTTTAAAGAATGGAATTCTTCAAAGATTGGCAAATTTTATTTTATTTCATTAGCTTTAATGTCACTGCCATATGGACTGTGAAGAAAAGCGAACCATTAGATCAGAGGGACTGAGTTATCAGTGTGACACAGAAAGCTCTGATACAATTGTTAAGGATAAGCCCTGGAGTGATTTATTGCCTGCATTGTATTAGTCACAGAGGAGTTATGATATGCTCCCCATTCCTGTATCATATTAGGATTTTATTAGTCTAATATGACATGGTAATATAATATATGATTAGAATTTCCATCCAGTGATCCTTTCCTTGGTTGCAGGGGCTGGAGAAGGTTTTGTGTGCATCAGATGCTGGGCCATCATGCCCAGGGAGGATGGAGCAATCCTGGGATGGCACAGTAGCTGAACCAGTCTCCAGGCTTTCCCAGGTGGGACATGGGGCCCCTCACCTTCTGTGGGCACCCCGGGCCACCTGTCTGCCACTGAATTCGATTCCCCTGACTGACAAAGCCGCTGGCTCCTTCCTGCGGCTGGGACAGTGGGAGGATGGAGCTGGCATTACGACCCTTGCTGAGCCGAGCCACAGGTCTGGGCTGTGTCCAGCAGTACCTGGGAAGCCGTCCCTGCCTCTCGGAGCACGGCTGTGCCAGGGCTCCTGCAGCGCCGGCAGAGCCCAGGGCTCAGCTCGGAGCGCTCGCACGGGCTCTGGAGCGAGGAGAGCCCGGCAGGGCCCGGGGCCGCGGCTCCGCTCAGCGCCCGCCGCGCTGCGCCGGCCCGAGGCAGCGTGCCCGCTGCTCCCACAGCTCTCCCCTCCTTCCCCTGCCCTCTGGAAACCCAACTTACCCAACAAATCCTGGAGGCAAACTTTTCTTCAAAGCTCCGCCATGGCCGAGCCCCCAGCCCGCTCCGCCTGGCAGCGGCTCGGAGCAGACGCTGTTTGTAGCCCCGCTCTTGCCTCCAGCAGCAGCAGCAGGAGAAGTTCAAGCATGTCAGAGCGCTACTAGGTGCTAAATCCCAAAATCTATATCAAAGCCTATTTGATCATCTTCCTGTCACTGATATAATAAAAAGGATTAATTTATTGGAGACTGCCAAAACCCTCATGTGGCAAGGAATTTAAGGATCGTGTTTACACTGGCTAATTAAACCCAATTACTTTCATTCCTCTCCGCGGTGCCAAGGCGGGTGCTGAGCGGTGCCTAGAGCCCCTGGGTGAGCCCCCGTCCCTGGGCTGGGTGGGGACCCAGGGCTGTCCCCGGTGAGCACATCTCCGGGCCAGGGACCCCCGGGGGTAAGGGACCCTCCTCCTCCTCCTCCTCCTCCCGCAGTGCCCGGCAGGCTCAGCCCGCTGGGGATGGCACCTCGGAGCGGGCAGTGTGGCACCGGCCACCCCTGGCTGCGGGGGAACCCGGGTGAGGCTTTGGGAGAGCAGGCGGGGCCGCTGCCCATGCTGGGAGATCACCTATTAACGCCTGCGATTCGTAGAATAAAAGGTTGCATTTTTTGTGGCAAAATTCAGCATAAAGAGCACGCGTCATTAAGTATGGAAATCCAGAATTTTATTAGCAATCTGCTAGATCTGAACTGACGCCAATTAAACAAAAAAGATATCATTTATAAAAAGGCAGAGTTCAAGTTGTATTAAATATGAAATGCAATTTTCTGCTGGTTGTGATTTATTACCATTGGTACATTGTTCAAAGAAGCATGTTATATTTCAATAGAGAAATATTGTTTATTCATTAATATTTTAAAACTTGCTTATTGCTGTGTATGACTCTCCTGCAGAATGAAACTTATGATTTAAAACATGAATTAATAAACACATTTGAAAGTGTTAGACAATATCATAACTGCTCATTTTTCATTTTACTGAGAGCATATTAAACTTTTATAATTCTGTACTATTATTTTCCAAATAAAGGTATTGGCTCTAAATTGCTAATTTCAGGTACAGATGAGAGAAAGCAATAACAGATGTTGGGAATCAGTCACTATGTCCTGCTAATATGGCTCAATACTTTTGTTCTCACATTATTCACAAATCTCCTGTTCAGCACCACAACCCCCTCAGAGTCTGGGGTGCCCCGAGTGCCTCTCCTGGTGGGACAGGAGGGTTCCAGGGACACCAGCCTGGAGAGAGCAGTGCAGGTTCCAGGTGTGCAGGGCCAGGGGAGGAGGGTGAGGGTTCCAGGTATGCTGGAGCCGCGGGGCTGCGTCGTGCTCTGAACGCCAGGAAACGTTTGATAGAGGCTGACATCCTAAATGAGGCCGAAAATATTTTATACAAAATGTGATAAAGCAGTAATGATCCCAGAGGCCTCGGGTTATCTTGGTGATTACCTGCACCCCCACCACTTGAATCAGCAGCATTAAGGGGTCCAGACCCGATGCGCAGATCCCTTGGAACTCATTAGTCCTGAGTACTTTATATAGACTCACCTCTCAGCTGCTTGATTCAAACTAACCTTTTTTGTATCTTAAAATCTCTGCTGCCACAGCCTTGCTGTATTACCATAACAATAACCAGTATTTCAATTTTAAGAACTCATTTTTCCTCAAATAGAAAGTGCCAATCAATTTAAGGAGCAGGAGAGGCACGCTGGAGCCCAGGCAGGGCACGTGTGCCGGGGCCTTGCCCTCCTGCTCCAGCCCGTTCTGGGTGGGAAGGACCTTCCTGCACTGCACTTTTCCTCCTCAGCCTCTGCTCCTGGCTCTGCAGCAGGTGCTGGACAGAGGGGATTCACCTCAGGACTCTTGGGGGGGAAGGAATGGAAGGGGATGGGGAGCCGACCTTTGGAATGCTTTCCCAGCCTGGTGGGGGCTTCGCTGCCCCCTCTGGTTCCAGTCAGTGTCTGGGGTCATGGGCAGGGCTCTGGGACACCTCAGAGCAGGGGGCTGGAGCCCAGGGTCATGGGCAGGGCTCTGGGACACCTCAGAGCAGGGGGCTGGAGCCCAGGGTCATGGGCAGGGCTCTGGGACACCTCAGAGCAGGGGGCTGGGGCCCAGGGTCATGGGCAGGGCTCTGGGACACCTCAGAGCAGGGGGCTGGAGCCCAGGGTCATGGGCAGGGCTCTGGGACACCTCAGAGCAGGGGGCTGGAGCCCAGGGTCATGGGCAGGGCTCTGGGACACCTCAGAGCAGGGGGCTGGAGCCCAGGGTCATGGGCAGGGCTCTGGGACACCTCAGAGCAGGGGGCTGGGGCCAGGCAGCACCGGTGTCTGTGCCTCGTCTGATCCATGGTGGGGCTCGTGCCAGGCTGGCCCTCACACCTGACACTTAATGGCAATTAACTATTCACCTCTTCATTGGGCCAAGCAAATCCACAGAACTTATTACTGCAAGCCACTCAATTAATTAAAGTTCAGTGCTTAATCAAGTTCCAGTGGTCTTAAACAGGGCACAGGGATTTCTCACTCCTGAGCACCACGGTCAGAGCTTACATGAGGCAGTGTGCAGTGTCTGGCACTCCCTGTGGGATTCCTCATCAAATTAGCCCCACTTGTCCCCACTGGTCCCAGAGCAGCCACCTGGCAGCTGGTTCCTCTCAGTGGGCTCTGTGGGGCTCCAGGCTGGGGCCCTTGTCCTGCCATGTCTAGGGCAGCACTGGGAGGGGTGGAGGTGATTTTGGGCACTGTGGGGTGCAGGGGCTGAAGTGTCTGTGCCACCCCAAGAGCCCCCAGTGACCCCAGGTCCTCCCTGGAGAGGGCACAGAGGAGGCTTCACTTGGAAACCCATCTTCCCCTCACCTTGGCTGGACAAAGGGCCACCACCAAACCTGCTCTGGGCACAGAGGGCATGTCTGTGGGACAGGAAAGCTGGGCACCACAGGAGCTGAGCAGGTGGGGTGGACACAGCATGGAACTGCAGGCACCCAGCAGAACAATGCCTTTCCAATGGGCCTGCCCGTGTGCTTCAGAGACTCTCCAGCCCATCCATAACTGGGAAGGAGATGCTCTCCAGCCACATGGGCAGCAGATTCAATTAGGTTTCTCTCTCCCAGAACGTGGCACGAGAAGCAATCTCTCTTTTTTGAAGAATGTAATAACAGAGTGCATTGGTAATGCGTCGAAGAGACTCCAAGAACAGGATCCCTGCCTTAAATCTTGAAAGCAGTCAAGAAAAATATGTTGTTTACCTGAATTTGTTTTTCATAGGGTCTCCCAGAGGATTAATAAACTAACCTTTCGTCTGTGAACACCTGGTCCCACACGCCATCAATAACCTGCTGCACCCTCCGCATCGATGAGCACTCAGGGGCAGAGGCAGATTGCAGGAGCCCCCACAGGAGTCCCCAGAACGCTGTGACAGAGAGGACACCCAGGGCTCTGCCTGTCCCCAGGGCCCTCTGGCTGCACGCGCGTGGGGCTGGGCTGGGCCCATGCCCCAGGTGTGGCCCTGAAAGTCAGGCTGGGCTCCCAAGCCAGAGCAGGGCTGTCCCCCAGGACCCGTGCCATGGTGGGGAGGGCCTGGGGGGACCCTGCCACTGTGGGGCTGGGCAAGGAGCCGGGTGCCCTGCCAGCAGCACCCTCCCCGAGCGGGGCATCCCTGCGGGCTCGAGCCGGGCATCCCTTGATTGATTGATCGGCTCGGGCTGTCAGCGCTTACAGACACAATTCAATTCATAAAATCCTATGAAGTAGTGAAAGATTTTTTGATTGTTGAATTGTTTCCTATGTTATGCAAGTCCTTTTGGTTCCTCTCACTTGGAAATCCGCTTCCCATTTGTGAGAGCTGGCGATGGAGCCATTCCCCTCCACTGGCTTGTGCTCAGGTGCTCCCAGGGTGGCTGAGGAGCACCTGAGCGCAAACAGGTGAAGGGGCAGGGGCAGCTGGGGCAAAGGAGATGCCCCCAGCTTGTGGCCTGACAGTGTCCCTTAACAGCCCAGTGTCCCGTGGTGTCCCAGTGTCCTTTACAGCCCAGTGTCCCGTGGTGTCCCAGTGTCCCTCAACAGCCCAGTGTCCCGTGGTGTCCCAGTGTCCCATAACAGCCCAGTGTCCTGTGGTGTCCCAGTGTCCCTTAACAGTCCAGTGTCCCGTGGTGTCCCAGTGTCCCATAACACCCCAGTGTCCCGTGGTGTCCCAGTGTCCCTCAACAGCCCAGTGTCCCGTGGTGTCCCAGTGTCCCATAACACCCCAGTGTCCCGTGGTGTCCCAGTGTCCCTCAACAGCCCAGTGTCCCGTGGTGTCCCAGTGTCCCATAACACCCCAGTGTCCCGTGGTGTCCCAGTGTCCCTCAACAGCCCAGTGTCCCGTGGTGTCCCAGTGTCCTGCAGTGCCCTGGTATGTGGGATCATCCCTGTAACTCTCCTGCAGCTCTCATCCTGGGCACAGGCAGGGGTCTGGCCGCAGCTTCCCCTGGCAGCCCAAACTGTCCCTCTGTCCCCGTGTTCCTGTTCCAGAGCAGCACCAGGACCTGGTGGCTGCTTTGGGGTACCCTGTGCCCCCCTCCCCAGTGACCCCAGACGCGGAGCTGGGCGCAGGCAGGAGGATCTGGGGCTGCCACGTGGCAGCTGAAGTTTGGTTCCCGTTTTCAGCTCTTTGTTTCCATCCCCCACCCCCACCCTGATGCAAACTCCCCTCTCCGGTTTGTTTCCATAGAAATCCTCAGCTGTAAATCCTTAAGTAACTTTTTTTTTTATTTATAGTGTGCTATTAATGTCCTTTCAAGCCGAGGACTCCAGGAAATGAAATAATAGGAAAGGCACCACTTTGAAATGCATCCAGGCATTTATTGTTAGTAAGTGAAAAAGTAACATGAGCATTTAAAGAAAATATTGGCAGATAAATTGGGTTTTAAAGAAAATATAATTGGATATAATTTCTGCTTCATTCAGTTAAATATTTATTGTTTTATTGACTTATTTTCTTTTATTTATAATAAGAACCTTAAGCTGAAATTTAATTTTCTTGATATAAATATACGTTTTCATAGAAAATTTGGCATTTAAAAATGTTATCTCAGACATTAATGGCTTTGATAAAAGCATGCGGCTTGTGCAAGGGTTTGGTTTAGATATTTCCAACCTCAGTAAATATGAAGTAGTCTCTATAATCATCATTATCATAACAATTACTATTATTCTAATTAATGGGTAAGCCTAATGGCAATGCATCCACATGGAAAATCAGTGCTTGCTGCATATTTGAGTTCTTCCCACAGTTTTTGCTGAGATCTGCAGAATTTGAGCTCCTCAGAGGAGCCCTGCCCTGGGCTGGGGCAGCTGAGTTCCTGCCCCGTTGGGGTGAGGACGGAGCCTTCTCCCTGCTGGGGTGGGAACAGGGAGCTCGTGTTAGCAGCAGACAGACAGACAGACAGACAGATGGAACGGGCAGCACCACTGGAGACAGATGCTTTCCACTGGGAGGGTCAGCCACCAGGACGTGTCACCGGGAGGCTGCAGTGCCACTGCTGCCAGCAGGACTCGTTCCTGGGGCGTCACCTGCCCGCCCTGCCCACCTGGCCCAGGTGGCTGCCCGGGCAGTCTCACAGGTTCTGGGGCAGGTGAGCTCCAGGCAGGTCGAGGGCTGCAGAGCCCTGCCGGGGTGGCAGTGCCTGAGCCACGTGCCCGACCCATGGCAGGGCTGTTCCCGTGGCAGTGGGTTTTCCAGAACACTCTCCATCCCCCTGATGGGCTCCCCTGGCACAGGAGCACCGGTGCCACTGGAGCTGCCACCCTGTCACCGCCTGTTCCCAGGGTTGCCTCTCCAGTGGCAGGAGGATTTGCTGGCTCTCAGGGTGTTTTGGACCTTCCTGTCCCCACGGGACACAGCTGTGTGGGCTGTGCTTGTCCTGGGGCTCCCAGAAGTGGAATGGAGAGCTGGAGCCCCTTCCCCTGCCCTCCTGACCCCTCTGAAGGGACAGCCAGGCCCTGGGCCAGTGGGGGGACCTTCCCCAGGTCCCCCAGAGGAGCACTTGGTCCCAAGGACAGAGAACAGCCCTGCTCGTAACAGGGATGCAGCTAAACCACCTGCAGATGGAAATGGTGTTTGGATTCAAACCAGTGCTCCAGAGGTGAAAGGCTCTGGGCTTCATTACCAGCCCCTGGAGTCACCCTGTCCCCCTGAAATATGTCATGCACACTTCGAACCTTTCCATTTTTATGGGCAGGTTTAACTGCGGCACAGAGCAGCTTATATCAACAGTGCAAAAATGTCCGGCAAGAAAAGGCCTGAAATGGTAAATATTTAACAGGTCCTTTCTGTCCTCTCCTCCTATGTCTTAAAACAATTAGTTTAACAAAGAGGACTCTGTTCCCCTGTGTCTGAGCACGAGGTGCCTGGTGCAGCAGTGCAGCTGTAATTCAGTCTCAGCTCTGCTCCCATTTACACTCGCTGCTCCACGCTGCTCTCCGGGTTCACAGCAGAACACCTTGAGTGAATTACAGCTCTGGACTCGGTTAGGAGCCAGGGATGATTCCAGATGATCTTGAGCTGTAGCTATCTGTCTGTGCTTATTTGGGGAGATAGACCCTCAGGAAAATCAGGAGGCCAGATGAGGGCCGGCACTCCTGGCCCCAGAGCCCAGGCACGGATGGAGCCCTGGCATGGATGGAGCCCTGGCACGGCGGCCTTGTGCCCAGGCTGCAGCAGCTCCGGGCTCCTGCCCCTGCCCCCCCGGTGCCCAGCACCCACACCCTCGGGCACAGGGCTCCCCTCTGTCCCTCTCGTCCTGAGAAGGGAAGGAAATCCCGTCCTGCGGCACCACTGGCACACGTTGCCAGAGATGGTCGCTGAGAAAGAGACGCATCAGTTCGGCTTATCCTGAATTCCCAGGAGCTCCAAGCAGACTCTGGCAAACAGGATGGGAGGGATGAGGCGTCGGGAGGCTCCGGGGTGTGCCGGCGGGCGGGGAGGCAGCGGCGGCCCCGGGGGACAGCGCTGACCGCGGTGCCCGGGAGGGGACAGGGCTCTCGGTGCCGGCGCTGGAGGGCGGCGGGTTTCCCCCGTGTCCGGCACTTCCCACTGGAAGATGCTCGGGCTGCCGGCCTGCCCGTGCCCTCGGACACGGCCCCTGCTTGGAGGTGGCATCGCTGCCCGGGAGGGAGGGAGGAGCGCGTGCCCAGGGATGTCCCACTGGCACCGCATCCTGCCTTTGTCCGCAGCCTCGGGCAGCGGCAGCGAGGGCCTTCCCCTAATTTGTCTTGTTAATCAGAGACAGCGCCCTGATCAGTCATGGTGAGAGCTGGAATAATTGCAGACTCAAAATAGCACCCATTTAAATCTTTCAGATGATAATCTCTTGGAAATGCTCGCAGTGGGAGAGGGTTCCTGGCAAACCTCTTCCCGGGAATGCCATGCAGGAGGAGAGGGCAGGAGGGTGAGGCAAGCTGGCGTTCCCAGCTGGGCTGGGGGCCCCACGGCCCCCCACCCCACAGAGAGCTGGGTGGGACACACAGCCCTGAGCTGCCCACAGTGGCTCTCGGGAGCGCCGTGCCCGAGCAGATGCCACGAGCAGCGGGTCTGGGGGCTCCTGGCTCCCTCTGTGCCAGCTCTGCTGTGGCACTGCCAGCCCTGCCTCCAGAGCAGGCCTCCTCTCCCATCCGCAGTGCCAGCAGCTCCAGCAGGATCTATATCTTTCCATAGGCAGTTTGTTTCATCACAGTAACATAATAATGTGCTGAGAAGAGCTCATAGTTGTGAATTAATGTTTAAAAGCTCTCACTTTTGGGTTGTTGAAATGAATGTTAATTTGACAAATGGCAGCCATTGGGATCCAGGCGGCATTAACATGGAAATCAGAGTTAACCTCCAGCGGGGCAGGCGCAAGGTGAGAGGAGCAGCCGCTGCAGTTTCTCACCTGATGCTCACACTGTAAATACTGCCAGTGCCCCAGCTATTTATAGAACTAATTTAAAGGCTAGTTCAGGGAAATCTGAATGACATCTCCTTAAGAGAGGCAATCGTGGGGTATCTTGGAATATGTCAGGCAGCTCTCCTGCTTTCTCTCTCAAAAATACTCATATGTCCACTAAATCAATTTGCTTTTCTCTTGTAACTGCATTTGCAGGGCCATTCTTTTCCATTTTCTGTCACTGTCACGCGCTAATTCATGTCACTCTGCTGTGCAGGAGGGCCAGTGCCTGTCCCTCTGCACGTCACCAGCACAGATCCCCTGTCCCTCCTGGACCTGATCCTGGGCTGGAGGGGGCCAGGGGGCTCGGGCTTCTCACCAGGGCTGAGGGTCACACCCCAGGGTGCTGCTCTGCTCCTCTGGGTCTGAACGTGAACCTTTGCAGAAGCAAAGTGCTTCTCCATGTGCCACTGCATCTCCAGGTTATCTTCTGTGGACTGGGGGGGATCCTAAGGATTTCCACAATTTTTTTTATTATTTACCTTGTTTTCCTTCAGTTTTCACTTAGGAGAAAGGATGAGAATTTTCAAATGGACAAAAGAATGCAATGCCAAAGCTTTATGTCCTGGGAGCAATTAGAGCAGAAAATCCAGGGGAAAAAATTCTGAGCTCAGAGCAGTGGCTCTTGAATGAAGAGATCTCCCAGCACTCCATCCCTGAGCCACCCTGTGCAGGTGCATTTGAGCTGGGGGACCTGACCATGGGAACGGGGCTCCAGCAGTCACTGACCTTCCAGGAGGGAACATTTAACATGGCCCTGACCAAACAAGGAGAGCAGTCCCCCTCAGGCCTCTCCTCCTCTGGATTCTTCAGATGGTGTTTTTAAAAGTGAGGTGGAGAGGAGGCTGCAGACCAGAGGATTTCAACCCAGACCCCGCAGCTTTGGTTTTGCAAATTATTTAATGTTCTGGAATGTTCCTTACATCTCCAGACATAAATATTCAGCCTTGCAGCTAAGAAACTTCTTTCCAAGTTGATTTTATCAGGTTCAAGTACAAATTTTTGGTTAAAAACCTTCTTTCCTTGACTCTTAATTGTTCCTGGCCAACAAATGGAAAAGAGGAAAATGGAGTGAATTACATGACCTGTCTCTTTTTGTTTATTAAGAACTTCTTCCCAGTGTCTGATTCTTACGGAAATATGGTTTCAATTTTCTCTTTGAATTGTGGATCAAGAAATGTTGCCAATACATATTTTTCTCTGTCAAAATTTCATTTAATCTTGGGTCTGTAGATGTCTTGAGAGCCATGTCTCCTCACTGGGTTATTACTGTGTGCACCTCTTGTCATGCTAGTTTTCCACTGGAATCACATTTGTTCTGGAAAGGCACCATAATTTAAGAAGTCACCAGCATTCCTGGGCTCAGGCTGTCATTCCAGGTGCTTTGGAGGGACTCAGGTCCACGGGAGGGTGACACCCAGCTGGCTGAGGTGAGTGTCCTGCAGCAGGAGGGGACCCCTCCCACGATGCTGCCCCCACAAACCGAGTGCAGCTGCAGCCAGGGCTGCTCCCCGTGCTGGTGGGGCTCTCCTGCAGCTGCCAGGTTCTCAGGTTGTTGCTCTGTCCCAGCACTTCTCTTGCACTGTGAAACGATGCACTCCATCACAGTCAGCTCTGGTTGTTCCAGACTTTGAAAGGATTAACTTTCACCATCTAAATGAGAAGAAAAGGAAGAAATGCCCCACAGCCTCTCTCCACCCCCTGAAAAGAGTTTTTTCTGATGGAACTGGAATGCTGGAAATAATCCAGAGGAATTCAGAAAATGAACCTGTCAGAAGAATATTTTAACAAAGCCCCTTTTTCAGCCGTGGTATCAGCAGCTCCCACCCCCTGTGCCAGCCCAGGCAGGCACCAGGGAGCAGAGCCAGGGAGGGGCTGGAGCTGCAGCTCTGCCAGGGCTCCCGGGGGGCTGCTGCCTCCAGAGCACCCACAGCTCCCCAGAGAAGGCTGGAGCAGGGTGGTGATGGGGCAAGGCTTGGACCTGATCTTGGAGGTCTCTTTATGATTCTGTGATTCTGTGTGGAAGGGTGGGGACACAGCTGGAGCTCCCTGGTACCAGTCACAGGCAGGTGAGCTGTTCTGAGGGGTGCAAGAGCATCCTCCGTGCTGCTCCCTCCTGCCTTTCCTCACCTCTGCCTGGCCAGCCCTGTGCCATGGATTGAAGGGGAGCATCTTGAAGGAGGCTTTAATCAAAAGTTAGAAGTTGCAGGCAGCGTGTCAGAGTTCCTCATCAGGTTGCCATTATAATGCTCTGTAATTGGAAAGACATTAATATTGGCAGTGTTGTGAAGAATGTCCTGCTTCTCCCTGCATGTGTGCATTTGATAGAGTTGAATAATGGAGCAGATATGATGGATTAGAAAAACTCCCCAGCTAAGGTCCCTAATTATAGAGCTTTACCTGCCCAATTAAGGTGGAGTACTTGAGAGAAGACTAGACACCAGCTCTCTCCAGGCTCCTGCATGCTCTGGGGAGCCTGAGCAGCTATGACAGTGCTGCACTGGAGGACTACTGGAATTTTATCCTTCTTGAAATGTTGCCTTCCTGCTGTTGGGCAGTAGGGAGCTAGAGCCCTGGCAGAGGCTGAGCAGCACCTGCACATCCTGCTGATGCTCAGGCTCTGAGCTGCAGGGCCATTCTGGCCTGCCTGGCCGTGGATTCCAGAGCAGGAGTCACCCAGGCAGCATGCCCAGTGCCCTTGGCTGTGTCGAACAGATCTGTGAGGCTGTGCCCAGGATGGGCTGGAGCCCTCAGCCAGGCAGCCAGTCCTGCCTGCTCTTGGGGCACGTGGGGCGTTGGGGCTCCAGTGCAGACCCCGAGCCACCCCAAAGTCCTGGAAATCCAGGCCAATGGGACAGAGAATTTTTAAAAGTAAATAAAAATTCGTCTGTCTGCAGCCTAAGGATGGATCATGGTGGGTTTCCTTTAACCATCCTATAAAGCAAAGCAGTGCTGGTCCCAGAGAGGCTGAGGGGTGACCCTGATGGTGTCTGTGGTGGCGCCTGGCACCGGGAAGGGGCAGGTGTGGTGGCACAGAGCCTGCTCAGCCCTCCCAGGAGGCACAGCCGGCTTCCCTCTGCTGAGAACATTTCAGCACCCGAACGTCCCTCTAACCCCTCCCTGCAGTGGTGGGACAATTCTCCCATAAATTAAGAAGGGAATGTTCTGTGGGGCTCTGCAGTCTGTTTTCCCGAGGTGTGCTTTCTCCTCCAGAGATATTCCCGCTGGCTGCTGAGGGATGCAGACGTGCCGGTGCTTTTTTCTTTGCCCCTGCCTCCCTTTCATCTGCTCCCGTGATGAATTGTAGGGGAGAACTACCCAAGCCTGTCTGGTTTGGCTTAGATCAGCTTTTCTCCTCATTATAATTTAGGTCTTTAAGGGTCTTCAGCAGGAGCCTGTAAAAGTCAGATCCCTCGGTGCTGTTGACGCCTGTGTTCCATGGCCACTGGGGCCGTGATTCATGCGGGGCCGGCCGCCTCCTTTGTGCCGCAGAACAATGGCTTTGTGCCGGGCTGGCGCCCGCGCCCGCACACAAGGGGTTAACCACGAAATCCTGCAAGAGCTGAAAACTATGGATTGAGCAAAATCTCCCTGTCAGCTCTCTGTGATTTTGCTGAGAGCACTTGGACATGCTGGCATTGGATTTACAAATTGAAAATCATTAATAATTCTAACCAGGCTGTGATAAATCTGAGATCAGTCTCGATGAACCTGGACACCATTTCATAAATCAAAAAGATTACTTAGGAATTTTTTAAAATCTGACGTCAAAATGTCATGGTTACTAATGGTTTTTGTAGATCTCTTACAGTGATATATCATTTATCTACGCTACATCTAAAATGTGACACCAGGGCAGAAATGTGATGTCTTTAATATCATGAATACATTTTATCCCATAATAAAGGTATTAACAACTTCTTGCTGTGAATTGTACTTGAAGTTCTGCGCCTGATTTAGTGCTATTGTTATATTAACTGCTTTTCCCCCAAATATGTGCAGCCAAACTGTTGCTCACTTTGTGTGCTGACAGGCTGAGGACCCACGGAAGCAGAGGAGGTGGTGGCTCGGCCCTGGCTGTGCCCCCCAAGTCCCCTGTCCCCAGGGAACACAGGGTGAGCAAATGCCAGAGCCACGAGGGAGCCACACACGGCTCACAGTCCAGGGGGCTGGTTCATTCTGCAGCTTACAGAATTTTCTCACTCATTTTAGACACACCGGTCTGAGAAAAGTTTACAAGACTTAAGGAATAAAGCCCCAGCAAACGACCTCCAGAAAACACCCTTTGCAGCACTTCTTGAACCGATTAATGAAGGTTGTGCTCTGAAATTTCACTGAAGAAGAGGGCAAGGTGCAAGCCAAGGGAAGAGCTGCCCCTGTGCCCCTGCTCTGGCTGTGGAATCGAGCACAGGTTATTCAGCACAGCCTGGTTTGGGTGCTCTCCTGCCTGAAGGGTGGCTTTGTGCTCGGGGATGGCTTTGTCTTTCATGCCACACGCTGTGCCAGCTCCAGCTGCAGGGCACAGCCCAGAGCCTTGGGCTGCAGAAGGGCCAGCTCCAAACCCATCCTGAGCACACGTGAGCCTGCTCTGGCACCTCACAGGGCACGAAAACATCACTGCTCAGTGGCCAGAGGAGGCCTGACCACACTGAGGACCCGTGCCTCATTTTGGATCAGCTCTTTCTGTGCTCCCATCTCCCAACGTGGCTGTGCACAGGATCCATCTCCTGGGCTGGCTCTGCTCCCAGCTGTGCTGCCTCTCTCATGGAATCTTCAGAGCTTGCTGGCACAGGAAACACACATGCCAGGGATGCTGTGGCACAGCACAATGCAGCTTCTTGCAAAGGATTCTTGTATTATAAATGACTTTTGCAGATTTTGCTATAAAATGTTACATGGCTTTGGTGCATCCTTTTTAAAAATGAATGGCTCAGCTGTTAAAATTTAAAACATTGTTCCCAGCCTCCTCCCATGGAGTTGGGAATGTGCTGCAGGAGCACAGTGCTGGCACTGCTCTGGCAGAGCTCAGGAGCTATCAGAGCCCAACAGGGAGTGGAGGAATTTAGAGCGAAGCTTTATGGGGAGAGATTACATTCAGAGGTGAACAAATGGTGGTACCAAGTCTATGCAAAGCAAGTGACAAAATGTAAAAATCCTCCCTGCATTTTGAAGGAAAATATATCTTTCTTTCCAAGTGGTTCCCATGAAAAATAGGCTTTTTTATTTCCTTTTTTCATGCTAGGAAATTAATATTTGCCTTTCAAAAAGATTTGGTGAAGGTTTGCGTGAAGGTCATTAGCAATCTCACTGGGGAATAAAGAAGGGAGTGATTGAGATCTGCATGGGCTTGGGACTCATTTGTGGCTTTGCTTTACACATAACATTTTTATTAAGAAAATAATACTTTGGGGCTGGTAATTGTGTTGCCAGCTGGGCCGGGGAGGGGAGAGGAGGAAAGCAGAGCACTGAAACCTACTATTTATGTCCCTGCTAGGTACAATTCCAGGCAGGTATAGGTATGGTAAATCTCCTTGAGCTGTCCCCAAAGTCACCCTGAAGTGCTGCAACTCGTGTGGTGTTGAGCACGCTGCTCAGGGCTGCAGGGACGTGCGGGGACCAGGTGGCACCGAGCTCCCACTGATGGCAGCACAGGCTGGCACTGCAGAGCCCGGGCAGCCAAGGGGCCAACGTTTGCCACAGCTGGGACAGCCCCACAAACCTCTGTCCCCTGCAAGGGGCCGGGACTCAGGAGCTCTGGGAGCAGCAGGCACTTTCTCAGCAGCCTTTGTCTGTCAGGTGCTGAGGTCACCTGCTCCTCTCACATCTGCCTCCCGAAGCCCATGGTTAGGATTCAAGCTCCTGGTATTCCTTCCAAGGCACCCTAAAAATTAGCATAGCACAGAGCAGATAGAATCTGAAGTTGGCTTGTAAAATCTTTGGGAAGGATCATTAAGGGTATTTCATTATCTCCATATTGCCAAGGTCAGGCTGCCCATATTTCCTCTTTAGTGCTGCGATGGGAATATGCTGCGACTGTGGTATAATAGACCAGAAAATGTCCACACTGGGAATGATGGTAAATCAATAAAAACTCATCAATATAACTCCCACTTTCCCAAGGTACTGCAAACAGCCTCAAGTTTGTAATTTACTTACGTATCTTCACCTTTTTCCCAACATTTTTTACACCAACTTCTGAACT
Source organism: Haemorhous mexicanus (assembly GCF_027477595.1). Lineage (NCBI taxonomy): Eukaryota > Metazoa > Chordata > Aves > Passeriformes > Fringillidae > Haemorhous > Haemorhous mexicanus. The sequence goes on along the minus strand of NC_082361.1, from coordinate 587,471 downwards.
TTTTGTCTGTGTAAAATCTTTATGAGAGACAATATATATAAGGGATAAAATGCTTTATTGAAAAGATTATTGATTTTTTCAGCCAAGCTGCTTGTACAGCAGTTCCAGGTTGCTGTCCCAGCAGGGAGAGCTCACTCTGAGAGGGGCTGAGGTGGGCAGTGAGCAGCTGTGGACGTGGGGGTCCCTGTGGTGCTGCTAGGGCTCACGGGTGTGCCTCAGATCCAAACTGCACTTTGGCTCTTGAGGAGCCTCAGTAAGGCTTCAAGCAAATGGAAGCTGAAGGGTGGTTGCTCCTTCTTTCCCCAGAACACATTGCTTGCACCTTTCTCTTTCTTCTTCCATTTCTCAATCTTTTAACTCACCTACTCTCCTCCCTTTTTTCCTACTCTTCACTTTCTTGGAGGAAACAACCTAAAATGCATAAATGCACAATGGTTTTTTTAGGCTGACAAAGGGACAGCCTCATCCTGCAGCACGTCCTGCCCAGGCAGCTGGACAATGGCAGCTGGGCAGTGGCAGCTGGACAATGGCAGCTGGGCAGTGGCAGCTGGACAGTGGCAGCTGGACAATGGCAGCTGGGCAGTGGCAGCTGGACAGTGGCAGCTGGACAATGGCAGATGGGCAGTGGCAGCTGGACAGTGGCTCCTGGCCCCTCCCCAGTGCCACACAGCCACCAGCCCGGGCTCGGGGCTCACGGAGTCTCTGCAGCAGCACACACCATCCATTCTGCTTTGGAGTGCTGGATCCTTTATTATGAGCCAACCGCTGAAATAAAACCAATCCCATTTTATTAAAAGCCCAAAGACACAATTAGATCTCCCAGATTATGCAGATGATGTGCAGCCCTCTGACTGCTGGCAATTTGCTGCACAGCCCTCTGTGCTGCAGTGCCCGGGAGCCCTGGCTGAGCCCCTGCCAGAGACCCTCACCCTGCTTAGGGACCCTGACCCCCTTGTGCAGCTCAGAGCCTGCAGCCCTGATAAATATTCCACAAAATATGAACAGCCTATTTTCTCTTGCTACTCTGACCTTTTCCCCAAGACATTAGAATGTGCTTTTTGCCAGGTACTGTGCACATATCCCCAGGGGTCAGGGACCTACAGGGCTCCATTAACTGTCAGGGGGGCTTTTTTCCCTGATGTCAGAGTTTACCCCTAGCTAAGCTAATGCATTGAAGAGAGTCTTGGCAGGGGCAATAGACATCGTGTCACCGAGGGCATAAAGGCCAAGGAGTGGATGGGAAAACCTGGTGGTGGAGCTTAATCAGCAAGTAAAGACCTGAAGCCGGGCTGTGTTTGGTCAGAGGGACCCCACAGACACCTTGAGCAAACAGCAGTGGCTGCTTTCCCTCCCCCTGTGGCCCTGTCACCCAGAGATGATGGCAGAGGTGGCACGGACTGTCCTTGCCCAGGACAGGAGACTCCCAGAGCAGCCACACCAGAGCCAGGTCCGTGCAGGGAGCACCCAGCTCCCAGCTCTGGGGCTGCCTGCAGTGCTCAGGCACTCGTCGGGGGGGATAAGTGCCTTCTCTCATTCTGTCCTCTATTTTCTCATTTTTGACTTTTATGGTTTTTCATTTACAAGTCTAATCAGAGAGAGGCAGCAGGATGGAATGGCGCAATCATTCACCACGGATTAACAATTGCCTCAGTGGCCTACAAGTGTTTGCAGCAGCCCCCAGCTCCCCCAGCCAGGGGAGGCTCCGGGAGGAAAAGGCAGGAAGGAGCTGGGAGTACAAAGGTATGGTGACCCCAGGTGAGGGTACCTGCCTTGCAATGGACCGGCATCCCCCCAGGAGTTCCCCTCGCAGGAGGTTCCAGCAGAGGCAAGGGAAGCATCTCATTTCATTTGCTTTCAAACAGGTTTAGGAGCTGCCACCACTGGGAGCCCAGCCCAGCTCTCCTGGGTGCCACCAGCCCAGATCCACCGTGTCTGGATAGCCTGGTGCAGCCAGAGCAGGCCCAGCTGGGGTCTCAGTGCCCCTGTGCCCTGAGCTGGGGGCTCTGTCCCAGCACAGCCTTGGGAATGCTCCTCTGCTCCTCACAGCTCTGCAGCCACAGCCCAGCCTTTCATCCCCAAAGCCAATTTCTCTGCAGGAAAGAAACAATGAAGTTAATTATGTTGGTAAGAACGAGCAGCACCATTTGAGTGTGCAAATCCCTGTCAGTAAGAGGAACATCCCTCCCAAACAAAGGGGTGATTTCAACCCCCTCAGCTGCAAAAGTAATTAAGGGCACAATTAAGCAATGCATGAAGAACATGGTTTTGTTGGTTTTTTTTCAGTACTTGTGCAAGCACTGTATGGAATGAAGAGCTGGCACTGGTGTCACCCTGTCCCACAGGGCTGGCACAGCACCAGGTGAGCTCCCAGCACTGCACCAGCCCTGGGACAGCCACGGCCTCCCCCCTCCTGCCAGGTCACCCCTCTCTGCTCCTGACACACACTGGCTTTCACGCCTAACAGGCTACAACTGGATTTTTAAGAGCAGTCTGAAGTTAAAAATAGTTGACATTTTGGAAGTGACTGCAAGGTAAAATTCAGGCTTCCAGTAGGTTTATAGCCACCAGAAAGGGTTTTGACTGCAGAAGTGTGCAAAACATGATTGCTGCTAAAGACCACAGCTGAAAAAATGCCACATGTTTATAACTGCTGTATACCAAATCAAATACAATAGATTTACTATCAAGGGAAGAATAGATTGGCAAACGTGGTAAATCACATTCCCCCATGAAGTTTATTAAGCTCCAAGGCATTCTGGGAGACAGAAGGCCGAAGTGAGTGGAAATTCTGAGCCTTCCACCTTTATCTTCCATGCAACTTTAAACTTCTGTCACCCCAGAAGGGGCAGGTGATGGTACCTGAATGCCCACAGGCATGCAGCTCCATGGCACAACTCCTTGCACCCAGCCCATAACTCAGCAGCTTTAACCCTCCTCTGAAATGACATCTATATAAATATTGTTAATAGCACTAACATAATGTTAAGTCAGGTTTTACTGGACTCCCTCATACACCCTTTGGATTTATTAGCTATAGGATTTGAAGTAAATTTTTATTAGCCCAAGTTAAACCCAGCTACCATGGGCTTGGCTTTTGGGCTTTCTTTAGCCCATCTTTCTTCTCTTATTTGAGCTTGGGCCCCCTTTTTGCAGCCCAGTGCTTCCTCCCTCAGACCGAAACGTCCTCGGATAAATCTTACCCAATGAAATATTTATTAATTTTCCTAACCAATGTTGATCTCATAAATTACCAAGACTTTTTCATGAAATGGTTATTAACATCCGTGGCTGTATGTTAATGGCTTATTGACCAAATATGGGATAATTAGACCTAGGAGCACTGGCCACTGTGATCTATGAGAAGCAAATTTGGCCCTTATTACACCAATGACCTATTTAATATCTACTGATGAATTTAAGGTAGAATCACAGGCAGAATTTGTTTCAAGGATCTGCCCTCCAACTAACGAGCAGAAAGATTCTTGTATAAAATCTATTGATCCAGAGAAAAATATGAACAAAAATCATTTTTTGTAACTGGTGATTAATTGGCTAAATTCATCTTAGACTGAGATGCACCAAGAAAACACCAGTAGCCAGATACCTCCTGGGATTAACTGAACAATGAGTCCATTTGACTAGAGGGCCCTGTCTTCTCTTCCTGCTTTGTAAGATTTAGGTCCTAATTTAAACTGTGGAGATTTATACTAATATTTGTAAAGAATTTAAACATTTATCCATGCTGCAGTGCCAGGAACAGCTGTTTGAACCTGCTGCAAATAAGTGACTTGTGCTTGGTTTCAGTTCTAGGCTGCCTGGTGCTCAAGGAACCCCCTTCCCCACCATCTCAAAATATCTTAAGTCAAATTAAAGTTAGGATAAAGGGAGTCAAAACAAAGCTAGAAAGAAAGGAACACAATTTGAAGCACCCGAGCTACAGCCTCCTTGCAGGCAGGATGCACAGGTCTGAGTGCAGTTCAGGAGTGAATCTGGGGGTGTTTTTGTGAGCACAAAACCCTCCTCAGCTGATCCAGCACCCTGCCTGGCACCCTTGGCCTGGAGAGGCTCCCACGGGGATGCACACGCCTGCACCAGGCACAGACCCAGCTCGGGCAGGGCTGAGGACTGCATTAAAACCATTGATGCTTTTGACCCAAGGGTGGAGTGCTGGCTGGGAGCTCCCACCACGCTTCCCTTCCCCAGCCATGGCTCCAGCTGCTCCCAGAGCCCTGCTCTGGTGGCTCCTCCCTGCTCCAGCAGCTCCCTTCCCAGCCTGGAGTGGCACAAATGAGGAGAGACTGGTTTGGCAGGTCACAGCAGAGCTCCTGTGACACCACTGATGAGGGAGAGGAAACAATTTATTGCCCCAAATAAATGTTATAGTACCAATATCAGGCAGCCACCACTTCTTCTCCCACTCACTTTAACTTTTAGCTTCTGCACAACTGCTAACAGTGATTTTAAACTCTTTCTCCTGCCAGATTCAGCTTCTCTGTGAGCAGGAGTAAACCCAGAATGGATTGACTGACTGCTGCAAGGAGGAGTGCTGCAGGTTCTCACAGTTCAGACCTTGCCGAGCTCCAGGACACTACAACAAGGAATGTTCACCTCTACTGCATTTTAAACATTAAAAAAACCCCCAAACTATTTTCCAGAGCAGTTTCCCCACCAAGGTGGCACAAAGCAGACCTGCCTGGGGCCAGGCCAGGCTCAGGCTCCTGGCTAAGGCTGGGCTGGGCTGGCTGTGCCTGTGGGACCCCCACAGACCCCTGCCAGGAGCCCCCCAAGCTCAGGCCCTGCAGCAGCACATCACTGCAGATCAAATCAATGCAGTAGGAAGTATGGAGTGCAGGAGTGACTGCAAGGAGTAACTCACAGCAGCTCTTGTGCCTCCAATTCACTGCACGGGAGAGGCTGCCTGGGGGGACAGAGGGAGAGATCAGCAGGTGAGGTGAGAAGGAAGTTTCCCAGACTGAGCTGGGGACAAGTCTTGAAGGCTCATGAAGGGCCAGATGAGAGGGACAAAAGAAAAGCACCAGCAGAGCTGCTGTTCTTCCTCCCTCCAGCTCTCCCTCAGGAGGAACACAGCCAGCCCCTTGACTGGTGGATTTTTAACACCTCCCCCTCTCCCAGACTGCTGACCCGAGTCAGGTGCAGGTGCAGGACAGGAGAAGACTCTTCTGGGCAGGAGAAGAAAGAGGAAGAAGAGGAAGAAGAGGTGGTGGTGGAGGAGGAGATGGCAGTGGCTGCTGAAATCTAGCCCAGGTCCAACCAAAATACCAAAAGTGATGAGAGCACAGACTGTGAGCTTGCTCCACCCTGGTCTGAGTCTTCCAATGCCAAAGTCAACAAGGACTAAAGTGTTGAAATGGAAACCTGCTCCTCAGAGCAGCACCAGAGAGGCCATCCCAGGGCCAGCCCTGCAGCCTCATCCTCACCTCTCCCAGCTGAGCATCCTCCTCACTCTCAGATTCCTGCCTGGGGCTGTATCACCAGCCAGCAAACACCTGCAGTTAAAAATTAAATACAAAGAAAAGAGAAACAGCTTCCTTTCCACTATCTATTGAGTTCAAAAGGAAAATGCTGTAGATCTTCCCCATTTCTCACAGAAATGGTGTCAGTGTGAAATGAATCACCTGGCTGTGCTGGGTGCTGCTTCTTCCAGAGAAATTCTCTCCCTGCCTCTCCCTGTGCTGCCTCCTCTCCCACCCGAAATCCACTCTTGCCTCTCATGAGTGTTAGAAAGAATAGGTGCAGATTTTAACCTCTATAACAGCCACTACAGCACATATATTTGTTTTCCTCTGTGCTGGGAAAATGTCCCCAAGGAAGCATGTTAAATTTGGGGTTTAAAAGCACCAATTTAGCTATTATGAGTTTTCTATGCTTTTTCTATTCAGGGAATGTTTGGCTTGAATACAGTACGGAGAAGAAATAAGATCAGCTCAACTGTTTTAAAGCTGATTGACACCTTGGGTTTTTTCCCTTGCAATCTGAAGTGAAAGAAAAAAATATAAAGGGAACCAGACACTCATTTAAAAGAAATTATTTCCTTGCCTACAGTCCCTGATCAGGGCTGCCTGTGCAGGGAGAATGAGATCTCATAAAAACCCTTTTGTGGGTTCCTTTTCACATCATTTTGGTTCAGGTTTTGGTGGCAGATGAACTGTATTTCATCCGAGTTTAAAGGAAATTCAAAGTGAAGTTAAGGAAGTTGCTGTAAATGAGAAAAAAAATTCCCAACAAACCCTTTCATTCTAGCTTAACATATCAGCCAAACCAGGAAACAGCTGTAGCAGAAATATTGTTTTTAATAATCGGAGAAAGCAGCGGAGCCGCAGCTTTTGTTGGAACAGTGACCCCCAATGGTGAGAGCGACACGGCCGAGAGGAGGAGACCTGGTGGGGATGGGGAGACCTGGTGGGGATGGGGAGAGCCTGTCTGGGATGGGGAGAGCCTGTCTGGGATGGGCAGAGCCTGGTGGGGATGGGCAGAGCCTGTCTGGGATGGGGAGAGCCTGGTGGGGATGGGGAGAGCCTGTCTGGGATGGCCAGAGCCTGGTGGGGATGGGCAGAGCCTGATGGGGATGAGCAGAGCCTGGTGGGGATGGGGAGAGCCTGGTGGGGATGGGGAGAGCCTGGTGGGGATGGGGAGAGCCTGGTGGGGATGGGCAGAGCCTGGTGGGGATGAGGAGAGCCTGGTGGGGATGGGGAGAGCCTGGTGGGGATGGGGAGAGCCTGGTGGGGATGGGGAGAGCCTGGTGGGGATGGGCAGAGCCTGGTGGGGATGGGCAGAGCCTGGTGGGGATGGGGAGAGCCTGTCTGGGATGGCCAGAGCCTGGTGGGGATGGGGAGAGCCTGGTGGGGATGGGCAGAGCCTGGTGGGGATGAGCCCTGGCATGGGCACCACAGGCTGACCCCTGCCCGTGTGCCCCACAGACAGACCCCCTGTGGGGCAGGGGGTCCCTGGGGAGTGACCCTGGTGAGAAATTGGCAGCAGGGATTCAGAGGGAAGTCCCATCCCAGGGTGTCCCTGTCCCCCAGCACCGTGGGGAGTGAGGGGGCCTGGCAAGAGTGGGGCCCACGGCAGTCCATGGCCAGTGTGGGGTGGCTCTGGGGACAGCCCTGGGGGTCTCCTGGCCCCGAGGCTCTGCAGGAGGCAGCCCCAGTCGGGGTCTGGTTTCCTGCCCAGGGATGGAGGGAGCACCCGCTCCCGGGCCCTGGGAACGCCGCTGCTGCTTCTGCAGCCCCAGGGCACGCACGGGAGCGTTCTGCACTGTCTGTGCACGAGCTGGGGTCTGCTGGGGTGGCTGCGAGGGCAGGGGGCGAGGAGAAGGAGCCCAGGGGCTGCCATGGCTGAGGCACCGCCGGCTTTGGCTGCCTCTGCTGCCGGGACTGGCAGCGCCCGGCGCGGCGGGTGCGAGACATTCCTTTTCTTTCTGGTCAGTACTCATGGGCTCGTGGTTGAACGGTTTGTTTGTCCTGACAGAATGTCATCCGCCTTGGCTTTGATTTTGCAAATAATCCACCTCCAGCTATGGATGCTCTCCCTCCGGGACAGCCGAGCCTTCCCCGCCGCGGGGCGCGGTTCCAGCGGCCGGGGGGACATGGAGGGGACAGGCCCTTGTCCTTCTCCCTCCTTTTGAGGAGAAAACAATAAAGTTTAAGCCTTCCCAGAGAAAATTTGTCGAAATGTGAGAAGACAGTAGAGACCAAATAATTATCCATAATCAATACAGTTAAAGTCAATGGACTCTGCGTGTCCTCTCCTAATAGACTTTGTTCTGGGCTGCACCTTGACAGTTTATTTAGAAATATGAACTTGGTAAGGAATGGCTATTTGACTATGTAATCTTGTTAAACTCATAAATTCAGTTGGTCTGAAGTCTATATCATTGAAGTCAGCTGGAACTAAATGTTTTGATAGCTAAAAAATGGTTCATTGAAGAAAATTCTGAAATAATGGGACTAATAAGTTGCCAAAAGAACTGTTTACGAGTGCCTAAGCAAAATTATCATAAGGCAAGGGTAAAAATTCTTGACCCACATCTTAAATTCTTGCTTAGTCAAGTTATGCAGGCAAATAGATTGTAAAATGGGACATGTTTATAAAATAAAGCTGATTAGTGATGTTGGTGTCTTATACAACCTACATCCAGCATTAAATCAGATTAATTTATAGGTGATTTTGTTGATGAGCACAAACTGATGCTCCCATGGTGTGAATTTCAATAACTGGCTTTCCTCTTTGGAATCCATAATTCTATTATTTGAGACACTTCATTGTTATAGATAACACATTTTAAGTGTTATTATTTATGCTGTTTCATCTTGTCACTTAGGTTCTTGCTCCAGTTCATTAATGTATTGTGCTGCTCTCTGTACAAGAGGGTGCAGGCAGAGCAATTGATTTGAGGTCCCCGTGGTGACGGATGGCATCACGCGTGTTTGCCACCGTGACACCACGGAGGAGATGCTGATGCTGCACAGATAAACATGATGTCATTGCATGCAATCAAACACTTAATATACAGCAGGTAATGATTTGGTAAGCTTGGCACATGCAAGCACTGGCTTTTAATCTTATTAACAGGGGTAGGATGACGCCACAAGTGATCTACACGTACCCAGACTGTATCCATAAAATCAGGCTTGGGTCATTCTGCTGTGAGAGGATGGAGGTGCCAAAAGTATGTCCTGGGCAGTTCTTGTAGGATCTGGGAAGAGATGTCAGATTCAGACCAGGCTGAATGCAAACAAGTGAGGGGTTCCTGACGTACCTGGAGCTCTTCCCCAGGCTGCAGCTGCTGCAGAGGGGAGGTTCCTCAGTGTGGCACAGGCTGCTCTGCACCGCTGAGCACCAGGGTTCTCCTTGTCCCCATGTCCCACGGCCTTCCCTGAACCTCTCTGGCCCTTCTCATGGCTGGTGAGCCCCTGTCTGTGCCTGCTGCTAGATGACACCACGGCCATGCTGTGGGTTAAGGATGAGTGTGCCCTGCTCCAGGGGCAATGCATCCCAAAGCTGCCCTCGGCTCTGCAGGACCCTCTGCAGCCCTGCCCCAGAGCCCTGCAGCCTCTGCCCCTCTCCAGCTCTGCTCTCCCTCCGTGCAGAGCCTTTCCATGGCCTCAGCTCCACAGATGTGGCAGCAAATGGTATCCTTCCACAAAAGTCAATATTTCCCAGCTTTGACAGATTAGCCAGAGTAATCACAGATTTTATGTGGCACAATTAACATATCTTTTCTTTACAGCTCTTGCACATGAATTTGTCTGTGCTTAGCAAGGTCAGGCTGTGCTCCAGGCCAGCAGCAACCTGAGGGCAGGTCCCAGAGCTGCAGCAGGGCTGGGGGGAGCCCCTGGCCAGTGGCTGCTCATGGGTGGTAGCAGTGGCCCCACGGTGAACTGGCTGGGGCACCAGCTTCCCCAGCACCTGCAGAAGGGCCGTTTCTTCCCCACCTTTTGTGATTTGGAGGACACAGGTGTGGATTTTAAGGCCTGATCATTGTACAGCTGGAAAACCAGGAATTTCAATAGTCAAAAAGAGAATGGGCTGGGCACTGGGAATGCCCAAGCACCATCACAGTGGGCATGCTGTGACTGGGACTTGTGTTAACCAGCACATGGCATCACAGAGCAAAGCTCTAGGAACACCGAGGACAAGATTACATAAAACACTTGATTTTGTAAAGGGAAAAAAAAAAACCAACACAACGATTTTGTCTGAATTTGTGGAGTCTCCCAGTTTTTGGAGAAGTGCTTGCTGCTAGAGGTGTTCTGGGTGAAGGTGGGGCTGAGGGAGGGGAGCAGAGCCCTGCCCAGAGCCCACTTTGCTCAGCCCCGGTGCTCGGGGGTCCCGTCCCCCTCTCCCTCCTGCGAGGGATGCAGCTGCTCTCCCTCCTGCCCTCTCTGAGAGATCCCTCTGTCCCCTGACCTCTGTCACGCCCAGCCCTTCCCGCTTGCCTGAAATCAATTATCTGCCCTGCACTGCTCCATATTCATCAGGGCTCCAACCATTTGACCTGCTGCCCCTGCTCCAGCCTGAGCGCTGCTTCCAGGGTGCTGAGGGATGGCTCTGCCTTCCAGGATCCCTGGGGATGGCTCTGCCTTCCAGGGTGCTGAGGGATGGCTCTGCCTTCCAGGGTCACTGGGGGATGGCTCTGCCTTCCAGGATCCCTGGGGGATGGCTCTGCCTTCCAGGATCCCTGGGGATGGCTCTGCCTTCCAGGATCTCTGGGGGATGGCTCTGCCTTCCAGGATCTCTGGGGATTGCTCTGCCTTCCAGGATCCCTGGGGGGTGCTGAGGGATGGCTCTGCCTTCCAGGATCTCTGGGGATGGCTCTGCCTTCCAGGATCCCTGGGGATGGCTCTGCCTTCCAGGGTCCCTGGGGGATGGCTCTGCCTTCCAGGGTCACCGGGGGATGGCTCTGCCTTCCAGGATCTCTGGGGGATGGCTCTGCCTTCCAGGATCCCTGGGGGATGGCTCTGCCTTCCAGAGGCCTTGGGATCCTGGATGGAGGGCTCAGCCTGGCAGGGTGCTGGGGCTGTTGGGCACTGCTCCTGGGCACTGCTCCTGCTCCGGGGTGCAGGGATGGCTCCTGGGCACTGCTCCTGCTCCGGGGTGCAGAGGTGTCTCTGTGCTGAGCTGCTCCAGTGTCAGAGCAGAGGGGCTGGCTGTGACCCCAGGTGTGACTGGGCACGGGGGGCCCAAGGGCACCCTGGGGGGGACAGGGGCTCCTGGAGGATGAGCCAAAGGAGCTGAGTCCATCAGGGAGCTCTGAGGGAGCCAAGAACAGCAGCAGAGTCACAGCAGCCAGCACAGGGACACCCGTGAGCAGCAGGCAGCCCTGGCACAGGGCTGGCATCACCGGGCTGGCATCTCTGGGCTGGCATCACTGGGCTGGCATCACCAGGTGAGCTGGGCAAGCCTTGGCCATGCAGGCACCAAGCCCTGGGCTCTGCACGGGCTGGTGCTGCTCTGGGTGCTGCCCCAGCACATGTCCCTGTGCCATGGCAGAGCTGAGCCTGCCCCTCGTCCCTCTCTGGATTCCTTTCCAAACAGCAGCACCAGGGCTCATGTTTGGATTTCATTTTGTCTCCTTTCCAAAGTCTCTGGGACATGCCTGGGCTAACATCACAGTTTATCAACAATCAGTGCTTAAGAAATAGGTTCTCTTTGGGTGATATTTAATGAGCTTGGAAATAAGAATATGGCTGGGCTGTTGCAAGAGTCAGGGATGAGAATTTTAATGAGGGTATATGTTTAATGAAAGGTTAATAAATTTTAATTAAATTAAACCAATAGAATTCAATATTTGCTTGGCATATCAAAGTTCTGTTTGGCGTGGTGGTGTGTGAAATGCTGGCTCACACTCTGCTAACACAGGGGTCTGCCTCCCACTTCCACCAGCATGGCCAGCCCCAGCGTCTCAGGCGTGTGGAACCTTCTGGAGATTGGAATTTGGGCACATTTGCAGGTGGTCATCAGCACAGCCCGGCATGGCACAGCATGGTGTGAGACTGAAAGAGTGCCTCCCTTCCTGGGGCTCTCAGGGGCTGCCCCCAGCACACAGCACCTCGGCTCCCCTCTCACTGCCATGGGAACACCTGAGTCCCAGGGGGTTTGCAGGAGATGGGAGAGCTCAGGGAGTATTTCAGAGCAGTGTGTGAGGACAAAGCCACAGCTCTGTGCCAGCTGCCAGGGCTGCTCAGGGAGCCCCTGGCAGCTCTGCAGGCTCCAGGGAGAGCTTGTGCTTGCACTCCTGGTGGCCACTGCCCTCTCCCAGCAGGGTGAGGGGACACGACAGGCAGGGAACCGGTTAAGAAATCTTATTAGAAGGCTTCACAGGCAATAAATGTATTTCTTCTAAAAGAACTGGAGGAATATTTGGATTATTACATTTATTAGACGGCTCAGCAAATGTGTTACACCCATATGACAAATAAAAGTGATGGTTTCAGATTTCATTAGGCAGCCCCGGGCAGCAGTGCTCTGTCCCAGGCACAAATGAGCAGGGCCCTGTCACCACTCCACGGTGACCTTGGTGGACTGCAATGACCATTAATGGTCATTTTTGCATCAGTGGTAATGGGTGTGGCTGTGGCACTGCCCAGGCACAGCCTGCAGCTGCACGGGAGCTGCTCTGCAGCTGCAGGGCTGTCCTGGCCCCACCTGGGGGATGAGGAGGAAGGAGCTGTGGGCACCCAATGTCACCCCTGCCACCTCGGGGCTTGGGGACAGGCCCTCCCTGGTGACAGTCCCCCGCCCAGCCCTGGCTGAGCACCACCCTGTCTGCAGGGGAAGGAGCACGGTGCAGGGGGACAATCATTGCTTTCTTTTTTTTCAATTTATTTTTTTAACTGGTGTCAAAACCAATCTGAGCAGCGGACACATATATTTAAATTAAAAGTAATTAAAAATATGCTGCCAGAAAAAGGCATGATGGATTCAATGTAAGAAAATGAAGTAATAAAATACTTTATGGATTAACTCATATCAGACTGTTTTGCAAATTTATTTTTCATTATGATACATCCATATCAGATAATGCCTGAATTTATTGTGCTGCCTTCAGGCAGGCTGTGTCAGAAACCTCCCCAGCCCCATTTGGGCCTGGTGACTGGAGAGCAAGGTTTCTGTCATCATTTCTTAGTGGTCACTTCACCTCAGTAATAATGAACGAGTCAAGCAGGGCTGTTATTTTCTTTAATCTCTTTCCTCATATTAAAAAAATACAGCCAGCCAGATCATTATTGCAGCAGGCCCAGAGGACTATTTCCAGGTCATTACTCCAGTTCGTCTGAGCCTCTCCAGGTCCTAAAGGGTTTGGGGTTATATGCAATAAGGCGTTCTCGACAACATTTCCCCGGAGCCCTAGGTGTTAATGAGAAAGATTTTCCATGTGGCTGTTAGCACTCTGTGGTTTAAAAAGTCACAAAGAAAACGGGATTTCCTCCTCCAGCTTCTGTCTCATTGTGGATCTCCATGTTTGCAGACACAGGAGGACAGTTACCTCTCTAACTGCATGAATTCTGGAGGGGGAGCTTAACCACGGGTAGGGTAGATTCCCACCAGCCAAGTTTGAAATTTTTTGGTTTATTTACTTTTAATTTTCACTATATTATTCTGACAGAATATTTTCTCCTCCCTGTGGACAGAAGAAATGCAAACTGCAAAGCCACAGCCAGGCTAATACCATCAAAAATTCCATTTTTTGCCCAAGACAGTGTCCCGACTCTCTAATCTCATTTGGAAGAATATTTTTGTCTGCTCAGCATCTTCAGCTTTTTACCAAACCAGAGCCCACTCTACTCGTGCTGTGCTCTTAGAGCTGCTATGAATTTTAAAATGTGTAAAAATGACAGAATGTTAACAAAAGCATTGATTTTCCTATTTATTTTTATGCATTTTATTAATTAGACCACTTCCAAGTGTAACCACTGTGTATTAAATGTACTCTGCAATGTTGGATATGAATCGCAAACAATAAACCAAATGGAATTCCTTACAAAACAGAAATTTAGAAAAAATACAAATAAAATGCTGCCTGCTCTGACAGGCAGTGGCTGCAGTCCCCAGCCCTGCAGCCATTCCTGGGCAGGGTTTGCTGGAGCTTCCCCCACCCAAGCCCTTTGCAGAGCCCTGAACAAGCAGATAATGCACTGAGAGGCAGAGAGATAATTTTAGGAATTCCATATCTGCGGACAGGTTTGGAGCAGACATGCACTGTTATGTCAGCAATTTTTATAACAACCTACTCAAAGCACCTACTGTGCTCCTTCATATTCCAGACAAAAGGCTTGAAAGTGTCTCGCCCAGTCCTCAGAAAGGACATTTCACAAATTCCCTGAAAACCTGCCAGAGTTCAGTGGGAACTGCTTTCAGGCTGTCTTTGCTCAGACTCCAGTGCATTTTGCAGTGAAACGAATTCCAGCTGTGGAGAGATGTTGGTGGAAGGAGGCATCCCACATCCCACAGATCTCGCAGCCATTTGATCATTAATTTTTTTAACTCCATTGTAACAGCTATATAATCCAGCAGGAAAGCAAGGGAGTGGGGCCCTTGCCTGGAACACGTGCAAAGCTGTGGAAATGCTGAATGTTCTGGGTGGGAAAAAGCATCTCAATCCAGGTACTTGGCATTCCTGAATACAGATCAATTTTCCCCTTAACCTGTTCTTTTAAAGCTGTGCCACTGCATAAATCTAGTTATTAGTGAAACTCAGATGTTAGATGAGTGCAGAGGCATAAAAATACCTCGGCTCCCCAGTGGGGATATCAGCACGTCCCTGCAGCAAGAGCATGCAGGTGCTTTAACCTGCATTTGTGAAGCTCGGGTGTTGCACTGCTGAGGACATTCACAGCTCTGCTCCCAGAGCTGGATGTGCCTGATCCAGGGTCACCCACTGCCTGCTGGCTGCAAGGAAAACCTTTGAGCAGACACAGAGCCCTGAGGCTGAGCCCTCAGAGCCCCGGGCGAGGCTCTGGGTTTGTACTGGATCACTGGATCATCAAATCACAGACTGGTTTGGGCTGGAGGGACCTTAAATCTGATCTCATCCCACACCCCTGCCCTGGCAGGGACACCTCCCACTGCCCCAGGCTGCTCCCAGCCCTGTCCAGCCTGGCCTTGGGCACTGCCAGGGATGCAGGGGCAGCCCAGGTGCTCTGGGCACCTGTGCCAGGGCCTGCCCACTATTGCTCCAAAACCCCTCAGGTTCTGTGCACACCTGCTGCAGGTGCTGATGCGGGACCCCGGGCTTGCAGGATTTTAAAGAACCCTTGATTTAGGGACTGATGTGATATCGGGGACGTGCAGCTTGTCTGGGAAGTGCTGGGATTGCTCCAGAGCCGTGGGATGCCCCGCTGCCAGTTCGGGTGCCCCTGTGGCGAGGGAGCGTGCAGGAGCAGGGGGTGCCCCGCACACGGGCTGCACCTGGGACCGTCTGGGGCCGTGATGGGGGGGCCGCGGCCCCCAGATCACCCCCGGCTCCCCCAGATCCCCCCGGCTCCCCCACATCCCCCCCGGCTCCCCCAGATCCCCCCGGCTCCCCCAGATCCCCCCCGGCTCCCCCACATCCCCCCGGCTCCCCCAGATCACCCCTGGCTCCCCCAGATCCCCCCCGGCTCCCCCACATCCCCCCGGCTCCCCCAGATCCCCCCGGCTCCCCCAGATCACTCCCGGTTACCCCACATCCCCCCCGGCTCCCCCAGATCCCCCCGGCTCCCCCAGCCTGCGATCCCCAGCGAACCTCATCACCGGCAGCTCTCGGAGCCGCGCTGCTGGTGCGGGCACGGGCACAGCCCGCATGGCAGGGGCACAGCCTGCATGGCACAGCCCGCATGGCACGGGCACAGCCTGCATGGCACAGCTTGCATGGCACGGGCACAGCCCGCATGGCACAGCCCGCATGGCACAGCCCGCATGGCACGGGCACAGCCCGCATGGCACTGCCCGCATGGCACGGGCACAGCCCGCACGGGTACTGGCACATCCCGCCCGGCAGGTCCCGCCCGGCACAGCCCCAGAGCCGGGGCAGCCCCAGAGCCGGGGCAGCCCCAGAGCCGGGGCAGCCCCCCGTCCCCCCGCTCTCAGCTGCTGCCCAGAGCGCTGCGGGGACCCTGCCGGGAGGAGGGGCGGGAGCGCCGGGAGCCCCGAACGTGCCCGCCTTCTCAGGGAAGATTTAGAAGGACTGTGCAATCTGCAAATTCTAAAGAGCTGACGGAGACAGTTATTAAGGGCTGGTGGGTGATGGCTGCTTGCAGTGTTATTAAAGTGCTAAAAGATTATGTCTGTGATAGCTCTGTGCTTACGGTGTCCTTCATGGCCACTTCCACGGGGACGGAGGCAAGGAGAAAGGCAGAGGATCGATAAAAGGATATTACCGCTGGGCCAATCCCAATAATAAGAGAGGTGATATATACACCCCATTTAAATTGTCCAACACATTTAATGTTCATTAACACTAATTTTCACTGTGCTGGTGTTTAATGTATTATTGCAATGAAATTAATAAAAAAATACCCCACAGGAAATATAATTTAACTGTTTATAAACTTACCTTTTGATTGCCAATTTCCTGCCGAGCTCTGCTCCTGCATCAGCCTTTGCAGGAAACCACAGCCACAACAGCTGGGGGGTCCCTGGAGCCCTGCACCCACAGCCTGGCCATGGCACAGACCCCCACGAGCTGGCAGAAATGTCTGGGAGAACCAGGGGCCCTTATGCCATTTTTCCTCCTTTTATCTTTGCCCCCTTTTTAGCAACCTCCTTCAGAATCCTCCCTTCTGCTTCTCCTTCAGAACTTCCTCAGCATCGCAGGGATCAATGTTCAGTATCCTTGTGAAAATCTTGACTTCAGATAGGTTTGGTGCATGGGTATTTTTCACATAAAAGAGAAAAAAATCACCATGCAATAGTTTTGTTATTCTGCAGCAACTACTGGGGAATTACATATTTATTTATCTCTTACAAAGCACAGGGAAATTGTATTTGGCCACAGTGTATAAATTGTGGCATAATTACCGTAAAATTTATAGTTTTTATACTTCCAACAAGTTAGCTTTTAAATCACACAACCCCATGTAAATACTTTAAAATTATTCAGTAATTACTTATTTACATTGTAATTAAAATAAGTAATTAGCATACATTTACAGAGGATTTACATACTTATTTGTGAAAATAGTTCCTTGGCAGATGCAAAAAGAAATCTTCAGCTGATCATAAAAAAAGTCGAGGATGGATGTGCGTGGGAAAGGAGCCGCGGTGGCGGTGTGACAGCGGCGGCTGCAGCCAGCGCCGGGGCAGGGTGTCCCCGCCGGGGGCTCCGAGCCAGCCCTGGCCCGGGTGAAAGGAGCGAGAGCCCAGGGTGAGCAGGACCCGCTGTCCCGAGGGGACTCCGGGGACCTGGCAGGGACCGTCCCCGGCCGGAGCCCCCCTGCCCGCCGGGCTGCCCGGGCTGAGCTCTGCCCAGGGCTGGCACAGCCCCTGCTCCTGGAAACGCCTGGATCCGCTCCGGAGCAGCAGCCGTGTTCTTAGAAAGCGAGTTGGCGTGGAGCGGAGCTGCCCTGGAGCCAAACCCGGCCCTTTAAAACCCGGGAGAGTGCTCGGCTGCGGGATTAGGAGCCATCCTGGCAGGGTCCGCAGGGCTGAGTAGCCACTGTGTATGCATTTCAGCTAAACAAGACAAATCCGGCTGATGATTGTGTCTAACTAGGAAGAATGATTGAAGGTGCGTGCCCTCGGCTCCAAGGATAACAGAAATGATGGCTGCTTGCAGCAGCAGCTCCCAGGCCGGAGCAGCCACAGCGTGCTGTGCCACAGCCACCCACAGAGGGGACCCGGGGGGGCTGCAGGCAGGACAGACCCCAGAGTGCCACCCTGCAAACGGGGGAGCCCTGGGTGGCCGCCTGCTGCTGGCACTGCTGCCAGGCACTTTGCTGAGGGGAGCCTGTGGCGCAGCCCTGGCCCGTCCCCTGACTGGCAGCAGCCTCAGGCTTGTCCCAGCACAGCAGGGTTTCCATGCAGATTTGCACCTCTGGAGTTCCTGCTGGGAAAAGTGCCAATCCCCAGGGAGATCTTCCATGAGATGGAGTTTGGGGTGATGTGTGTGTGGGTGCTCTTGTCTGGCTGCTGCTCCTGGCACTGGCATGGGGAGGCAACGAGCTCTCCTGGGCCAGGGGCAGCTTTGGCTGGACACTGAGAAGCACAGAGGTGATAGTGAGGATGCTCCCACCCCAAGTGACACACCTGCACAGGTGCTTCCTGGTCCCTTCTGTGTCAGGCCAAGGTAACAGCGGGCCAAGGCACAGCCAGCTGCCAAGCTTTGCCTGACAGTGGTGGGTGCTGGGGGTTCCTGGGGATGCCCACGCCTCTGGGCAGTGACCTCATTCTGAGCACTCCAGTGCGTCCTGGCAATCTGATTTCTGGGTTCTGCTCTCCATCACTGCGTGCTCTGCTTTCCCAGATTTGCCGTTTTTTGGCACATTTCTGCCACCACTTCCATCTTTAGAAAAAACCAAAACGTTTCTGTGCCTGGTGAGTGTTGGCAGGAAGAGCTGGGAACTCTACAGGCATCTGGAGTTTTGTGTAAGAGCAAGATACTGTTCAGGGAATGAAGGGTTCCAGCGGCCAGACTAATGCTCCGTAATGAGCCACATCCTGCCACATTCAGCCAGGGCAGAAATCCCTTCCTGGGGAGACAACGATGTGGGCACAAGGGGCAGCCACAGCCGTGGCTCCGCTGTGGAATTCACTCCCTCCCCAGAGCACTTGGCTGGGCTGTTATCACATGTGCTGTATTATTGAATTTCTCCAAAGTCTCCCTTTATCCTTATTAATGCTGTGAAAGTTGTAGCAAGGAGTGATATGATCTAACATTGGATAAAATCACAATTTGTCCTTCTTCTTGGTGTAAATGTAACAGGGCTTAACTGTACAAACAAATAAGCCTAAATAGAAACATTTGTGATGATAAATGGGCAAGGAGAGCGCTCTCTGCAAGGTGAGAGATGACAGTGCCTGTGAACAGAATGGAGAATCTCGCTGCTTCAGGGTCAATCTCAGGCAGCCTCAAGGTCAGCTCTGCCGGCTCTCCCTCCTCCTCCTCCCCGTGGTGATGGCAGACGTCCCCACACCTCGCTCCCAGCTGCAGCAGCCCCTGGGGTGCCGCAGTGAGCACGGCCGGGGTGCCTCGGCTGTGCCGCGCTCGGGGCACGGTCCAGTCCCGGCAGCTGCTTGGAGGTGCTGCTGGGACCAAGCCCTTCCCCATGGAGAGGGCTGAGCCTCGGCAGGAGAGCGCAGAGCAGGTGCAGGGAGCGCCTGTGGGGCGGGGAGCCGGGCAGTGCCCGCTGGCAGAGCGGGTCCTGGCGAGCTGGGCCCGCGCTCCCGGCCCGAAACGAGCCCAGCGTGGATATTGATAGGACAGGACAAAGGCCAAGGTGCAGTAAGGACACAATCCGCGGGTCTCAGTCCATTTGTTTCTCACACCAAATCCATCACGGTAATGGGTCACCTCTCGGTGGCAGCTCATGATTACCTGCTTACCGGGGCGCGGGCAGGTGGGCGCCGCCGGGGCTGGCTGCGGGCGCCGCCCCGGATTTATGGCAGGGCAGCGCCGACGCTTCCCTGATAGATCAGCCTGGAGCTTATCTGGGTCACAGTGACCGGTGGCGCTTGCTGGGACAAAAGACTGATGGGGACAGCTCTGGGGAGCTGCCTGGCACCTGGGCTCTCTCCTTTGCACTGCCCGTCACTGACCCTCCTGGGGCGCCTGCTGCGGGGAGGGCGTGGGGAGTTCTGCCGTGGCATACTCTGCCCAATACCCTTCCTCCCAGGGCTGCAGCCCTCGCTGTGCACCCTCCTGCTCTGCCAGCAGCTCGGGGCACAGTGAACATCTGCCTTTGGGAGGCAGGGCTGACCCCCGGGATGTCAGTCCGGCCGCGCCCGCAGCTGCGCCAGGCGCCTCTGAGAGGAAAAATGTTCTTTCTGCAGCGTCCTGCTCACACATGTTCCTGTTTAATATTCATGCACCAAAATGAGACAAGTGCTTAATGAGATCAGCCATGAGTTTCATTTGAACTCCGCCGGCAAAGGAGTCCTAAAAATTGCTCTGCAGTGGATGTGCTAAAAAGTTTAATACTCGTAGGCTGATGACCTCCACGGGGGCCTGGGCGAGGGAGGAGAGGGAGATGGAAATTAGAGCTTATTAAAAACTGTCCCCTCATGTGCTTCAGTGGAGGTGTGGGCAGGTTCAGGGGAGCACGGGGAAGGCACAGGCTGAGTGCAGGTTCCCAGGCTCTCCTTTCAGGTGGACGCTATCAGGGAACACACGGACAGCAGCTAAACAATGCTCATTATTTCCATGCATAGGAAATCCCAGCCTTAGAAGACAGAGCTAAATCTCCCAACATCTTAAGGGATAGAAGCCATCTGTGATAAGGAGGGTTGCCTTTCAAAGATAAGGAAAAAAAATTGAAACATATTATACATAAATGGCTTCAGGCAATGAATCATTCCGCGGCGTCCTCGCCATTGGATTGTGGTCATCACAAAGAAAATAGTAATAATGATAGAAACAATAATTAATACTGGGGGTGCTTTGTGCTGCTGCTGCTGGCTGGAGGGCCCTCAGCCAGATCCCAGACTCTAGGCCAGGAACAGTAAACATACATTTATGGTAATTTTATTTGAACTCTTGAGAATACGTCCCACACCACTATGATTTGATGGCTTATTAAACCCTGCAGGGTACCTTCTCAGGATGGGAGTGCTAGGAGCAGTCGGAGGGAGAGAGAGAGCCATCAGCAGGGACCAGCATCATTTCCCTCCTAATTAAAAGTCAAAATGTCATCTAGGTTTTTGTATTGTAATTGCAATGGTCATTGCAAAGACACCATGAAATCTGACTGCATTAGCACTTCTTTGGGGGGAGGTCTGCTGGATGAAGATGTATTGAAGGCTTCGTTCTGGCATTCTTCTTGTACAAGTCCAGGCTTTAAGTGCAGTAAATGAGCCCCCTGCCAAGAGCTCACCTCACCTCTGGGCACCCCCTCCCCCAACCATATCAGGGGACTTGAATGGAAAAAAAAATCATACATTCCAACCCTAAATGATACCAGTAAGTTTGTGCAAGCTTATGTAAATCACACAAAAAGTGACAAGTTTTCCTATTAAAAGATAATTGTAATCAGGGTGCTGGACGTGCGGTGCACTGATGATTGGAGATAGACGGGCAGCGTGAAAAGATGGATCGTTTTAATTTGCACCAATTAAATTGAAGTTCATGGGATCATCTTCTTCAATCTTCATGAATACTTTATTTTCTGGCTGCTATGGAGCTATTAAAAAGAATGATTGAGCCAAGAGCTAGGCATAGTATATTTTATGAAATATCACCTTTAAAGAATTTGAGTGCGCCATTTTCATAATGAGTTTTCTAGTACCTAATACCCTTCTATATTACTACATTTTTAAAGTGGATTGATCTGGAAAGTGCAGAAAGTGCAGGTAATGATACATTTTGCTAGGATAAGGTGGCTGATAATGTATCATGTTACTGCTCTGAGAATAATAGATTGCCTTGTGTTTGAGATGTGGCATTCTTATTTTGGTGCTTGCCTTGTGCAGACAAGGGGAGTCCTCTCTGTCTCTGGAAAAAAATGCTTAATTGTTTGTGCAATTTCCTTCTTGTTTCTTCTTTGTCTTTTCTGTATAGTTGGTGACCTCAGAAACAGATTTCTGAGGTTTGAGAGAGGCTGTTCTCAGGTATGCATTTGTCTTGATGGATGTTGTTAGAACAGAACAGCATGTAGGAGACAACACACTATGGGAGATAAAGAAATACACAACCCTATATTATTTACCAGCGCCTCACATTCTCTTCCCAAGAGAAATGAGTGATGATAGCTTCAAAGGGATAAGTCAATGAGAAGGGTGGTCATCTCTCACTCACAACTGCCAAAAAGACCCCAAGTCTCACTATTTCATGCACAGACAAATCAAAACCTTAATGGGAAATGGGAGATGCTCAGCTGTGTGCCAGATTGGAGCCTGGCCCGTGGTTCTCAGCCAGCTTTTGTGACTGTGAAGCTGAAGAATCCCTCCTGAGCAGCCCCTGGCCCCGTGGCTGTGCTGCCCTTGCCCAGCACTCTCTGACTGAGCTGGAGCTGCCCGTGGCTCCAGGCACTGATGCCTGCCTGGGAAAACTGGCCAGAAACTCCTGGGCACAGGGAAAGCCCAGACTATCTGTAGAGTGACTGCTCTCTCGTGTACAGGTGAGGTCACTTTGAAGGTACACTGAGTAAAGTGTGAACAAATCCCCAGGAGCCCCCGGCCCCTCAGTGCCTGCGGGACTGGCTGTGGGGCTGCAGCTCCCGAGGGAGGTGTGAGGTGCCACCCTGGATGGCACCTGCGTAGCCCTGCTTGCTAATTGGGCCAGCAGAGGGGTGACAGCCCAGCCCGGGGCACAGCAGGGCTGGCAAAAAGAGGGGTGACAGCCCAGCCCGGGGCACAGCAGGGCAGCAGAGGGGTGACAGAGGGGTGACAGCCCAGCCCCTGCCCGCCGGGGCAGTGCTGCTCGCACCCGCCCGTCCCTGGTCCCAGGGGTGCATCCCCAGCTCTGCGAGGCACAGCAACACGATGCTGTCTCTCTCTCTACATAGGCTTAAGCAACAGCAATCATAATTAACCCTGCTAATTAATCAGGGCATAACATATTAATTGCCAGCACACGAGGCTCCAATTGAGCAGGTGCTGTGTGGGTCTCTAATAGGATAATGAAGTGACGAGCGGTGCCACGTGCAGCACAGTGAGCATCGCTGGGGACACGGGCTTGGCAAGCCACACCTGCCACAGCCCTGCCCCTGGTGCCACTGCTCACAGGCCCCTGGCACTGGGGGACAGGGGCTTGGCAAGCCACACCTGCCACAGCCCTGCCCCTGGTGCCACTGCTCACAGGCCACTGGCACTGGGGGACATGGGCTTGGCAAGCCACAACTGCCACAGCCCTGCCCCTGGTGCCACTGCTCACAGGCCACTGGCACTGGGGGACACAGGCTTGGCAAGCCACAACTGCCACAGCCCTGCCCCTGGTGCCACTGCTCACAGGCCACTGGCACTGGGCCCAGGGAGGTGGGAAGGTGTGGCTGGGCTGGCTGGCAGGAGCTGCCTGCCCTGCACAGGGCACTGGCACGGGGCACACAGAGCACCCAGGGGGCTCGGGGCAGGGTGCAGCCAGGACCAGGCTCCCCCTCGTGCTGCCCCAGGCTCAGCCCCTCGCCCCAGGCACACCTTGCACTGGAGCCCCTCGTCCTGCCGTGGGAGGGACGGGGGGTGCAGGGATGGAGCTCCTGCTCCTGCCCCCTCCGAGGGCAGCCCTGCATCTGCCCTGAGCCCGGGGACCTGGAGCCTTTGTGCTGCTTCTGCTCTGCACACACACAGCCTTGGCCTCAGTCCTGCCTTCGGTTTTCTCTGCATTTTGCTCCCCAGGAATCCAAGTATTGCCGTGCTTTAGCACCAGCTGACTGAGCAGCTCTTTATAAATTTAATCTTTGTCTGGACTTGGCAGCTCAGTGCAGTGCAGCTCCAGCCTGGGTGCAGAGCTCACAGCAGCAAGAATAAGGTTGCTGGCTCTGGTGGGGACTGTCCCAGAGCCACACATGGCAGAGGAGGAGCTGGTTGCAGTGACCAGGGCCCTCCTCAGCAGAGGAAGGGCGTGCAGGCTGTCCTGCCCCTCATCAGGACCAGCGAGGTGAGCCAGGGGCCACCCTCAGCTCCCTTGACCCGCACATCCCTAATATTTAAACCATTTCATTTAGGGCAAGAGCATTCACTGGGATTGCAGAGGACCCTCTGTGATCTGCTTCACCGTTGTTTAGTCTAATTGTCCTAAAATTGGCAATAGATTAAAAGAAAATAATTATCCCTAATTATGTCAATTAAATGGCTAATTCATTAACGAGCTTAACATCCTTTACTTGGACCATCTCTGCTAGGCAAGATTGTGCTTCCAAGAGGAGATGCCAGGCGCTTGCTGCATCCTGTGTTGCTGCAGTTGCAGCGTGTTTAGCATGAGCTGCAGGAACAAAATCCCCTCATTATTCAGATGACAGAACAAAACTATAAATAGTGGATCGCAATTAAAATCAGAACAATTACTTTTTATCCATTATGCTGCCTTTTGCACAATAGCAGCCTATAAAAGGAAAAAGCACCGTCCTTTTAGATCTCTCTCTCTCCCCCTCTCTCTCTCCCCTTATCCAGAACTGTAGCTGGCTTGCTAATTAGGAGGCTTTTGAATTAGATTATTTGCATGTCTGAACAGGGCTAGGGTATTAAACATCCCCGAGGACATACTATAATAACCTCTTCAGTGGCTTTTAGGATCCCTAAGGAACCGGGAACTCTGAAAAAACCTCCAAAAGGAGGGAAAGTGCATAACGATTTCATCCAATTAGGTATGGATTAGTCGGCTTGGTGTCTTTGAATCCTGCTCGCCGGGAGAAGGTGTTCTCCTCCAGGAACATTTGACAAAATCATCAGGGAAATTATAATGCAGTACCTAAATGAAATCGCAATACCTTAGTTTCTCCTCCAAGAAAAAATAAACTACAAAATCAATACAGTGGTGTATAAAGCAAAAAGAAATGCACCAGTCACTTTATTGCCTGGCTGCGAGCACAGCCCTGTGTTTATAGCATCCATGAGCGACAGTCAAAGTCAGGCTCCAAAGGACAAAGCTGCTGCTGCTGGGATTGGCTACAGCTGATTTTAATTTTTAAATACCACTGGTATTATCCTCTTCCTAATGGCTTTCCACACTCTTCCAGTTTTAAGAAATCACCAGCCCATTTATATTTAACAAGACAATTAAGCTGCCTGAGTGCAGCAGTGGTCTGCAGTGCTGGGCACTGGGTGGGACTGGGCAAACTGGGCCTGTGCTGGGCAGCTGCTGCCTCCAAAGGGCTGCTGAGTGCTGGGCCCCCAGACCTGCCCCACGGCAGGGGCACTGTGCGTGGTGCAGGTGGAGCAAAGCACGAGGAAGGAGGAGAGGGAGGAATGGGGTTTGCATTGATTTTCCTCCTTTTACCTTTATTTTTTTTTTTTTTTAAGTGCTGAGATCTAATTTGGAGGCAGTGGAACTCAAGCTTCATGAGAAGTATGATTATTATAAACTGCCTGTGGAGGTGAGCCATGCTTATAAGACTGCACCTGCAGGGACCACTCAGTGTCACCTCTCCACGCTGCATCCCACTGCCTGGATTGGAAACCTGAGTACTGGTGTCTAATTGGAATGGATTTCCAGAACAGCAATAAGAGAAACTATCTAGAAAACTGAACATGCAGCATTAAGCTTTATAGATCCTAAAATGCTTGGATAAAATTGCCCACGCTGGTGCTGTGCAGCTGGGGCTTGGGTTTGCACACCTGGAGCCACAGTGTTCAAGCATCACAGCCACAGCCTCCCCTTCCAGAGCCATCCCCTGGGGCACAGGGAGTGGATCTCTGAGTGCCTCCCCACCCCAGAGCCATCCCCTGGGGCACAGGGAGTGGATCTCTGAGTGCCTCCCCTTCCAGAGCCATCCCCTGGGGCACAGGGAGTGGATCTCTGAGTGCCTCCCTATCCCAGAGCCATCCCCTCAGGCACAGGGAGTGGATTTCTGAGTGCCTCCCCTTCCAGGGCCATCCCCTGGGGCACAGGGAGTGGATCTCTGAGTGCCTCCCCACCCCAGGGCCATCCCCTGGGGCACAGGGAGTGGATCTCTGAGTGCCTCCCCACCCCAGAGCCATCCCCTGGGGCACAGGGAGTGGATCTCTGAGTGCCTCCCCACCCCAGAGCCATCCCCTCGGGCACAGGGAGTGGATCTCTGAGTGCCTCCCCTTCCAGAGCCATCCCCTGGGGCACAGGGAGTGGATCTCTGAGTGCCTCCCCACCCCAGGGCCATCCCCTGGGGCACAGGGAGTGGATCTCTGAGTGCCTCCCTATCCCAGAGCCATCCCCTCGGGCACAGGGAGTGGATCTCTGAGTGCCTCCCCTTCCAGAGCCATCCCCTGGGGCACAGGGAGTGGATCTCTGAGTGCCTCCCCACCCCAGAGCTATCCCCTCGGGCACAGGGAGTGGATCTCTGAGTGCCTCCCCTTCCAGAGCCATCCCCTGGGGCACAGGGAGTGGATCTCTGAGTGCCTCCCCACCCCAGAGCCATCCCCTGGGGCACAGGGAGTGGATCTCTGAGTGCCTCCCCACCCCAGAGCCATCCCCTGGGGCACAGGGAGTGGATCTCAGAGTGCCTCCCTATCCCAGGGCCATCCCCTGGGGCACAGGGAGTGGATCTCTGAGTGCCTCCCCACCCCAGAGCCATTCCCTGGGGCACAGGGAGTGGATCTCTGAGTGCCAGGCATGCAGAGCTCCCTCCCCTCACTAGACCACCAGTGTTTAGCTGTGGGCTCTTGTGCTGTCTGTGAGGAGCCCCCATCCATTTAATGTGAAAACCTCATTCCTTGTATTTTGAATTTTCATCTCTGAGCTCCCACTGGAGCTCAGGTTGTTCAAGGTCTCTGCAGTGACCAGCCCTCCAGACTGCTCTGTTACATGCTGGCAAAGTTCTGGGGTTTGGGGCATTCATATTTATCAACACCAGCCTTCATTAACTCCTGTTCATCCTTCTGCCTCTGCCAAATTTATCAGAATTTCTTTCATCTTTTCTGAATTTAACTAATCTATACTCCTGCTTCCTTTTCCAGGTCAGTAATTAATATATTAATGCCATTAGATGGAGTGTGTAGCCATGTAGCACACTGCCAGTGACCCTTTTCATTGACTGTCTCCCACTTTTGTTTCCTTCCTCTTAGTCCATCTTATTGATTCATAATGTTACTGTATCTCTTACCCCCATTTTTATCTTGTTTCCTAAGAAATCCTGTGGGAAGACCTCATTAAAAGCCTTTTGAAAGTCTAAAAATATGTCAAGATATTCTCTTTTATCCATTTATATATTGGTAGGTTCAAAGTATTCTAACAGATTAATGAGACATGATTTTCCACAGCAGAAACTGTGTTGATTGGATGTGATCTTCAAGGTATTTTATCATTCTATATTTAATAAATGTTTAAACCATTTTGCCAGGTACCTGTGCGAAGCTGAATAGCGTCTAATATCCTGCATCACACTTAGAGTCTTTTAAAAATGTATAATATACAGATAAAACCCCTCTGCTTTTCTTCCAGTAAGGGAAAACAGTGCAAATACTGCTGCTGTGTTTGTGTATTTCCTTAAATGCTGTGAGTGTCTCAATATGTGGCCTTTTATTTCCTCTCAAATCAGCTCTAGGATGAGACACAACGGGCATGTGAATAAGCTGTACATTTGTGTTCTCATCCATCCACACGCTGCAGTCCCAGCTGGATCCCACACCATGGCTGGGCTGGAGCAGGGAGCATCCCACAGCTGACCTGCTCCTCCTTTCCCACCAGACCTCTTGGTTCAGGTCCTCTCTGCAGAGCCACCATTTCAGCTTTGGTGCTTCCCAGTTCCTTGGAGTTTGTCCATTTTCCCAAGAGTTTTTATAAAGAATCTCTAGCATTCCCCCTATTATTATTTCACTCTACAGATTAGCTTGTCAAAATTTGAAGATTGAAACTATAAACCAGTTTTTTCTTCTCTGTTGGAGAACAGTTAATTTCTTTAGAATGAATACCCTCTTAATTGCAACCCACTGCTGATTAGAAAACAAATTACTGGGAAATTATTTGTCCTTTCTGTGGCTTATGTCTCTGCTTTACAGAAACTGTAACTTCTCCCACAGCTCCCTGCAGGCTTGGCCCTTCCCAGCACAGGCACCAGAGGCACGGGGACAAGCACTGGTGGCCTGTCCCTCCAGCAGGGTGCTGGCAGAGGTGGCTCTGCTGGGACATCTGTGCCAGCCTGGGGCAGGCTGTGCCCATGGTCTGGAGGGGATGCTCTGCTCCTGCTCCAGGCAAAGGGAGAAGCTGAGGTGATTCCCAGGGAACTTTTGAGCCGGGATGATTTTGAGAGAATCCCAAAGAGCAGCTCCAGGATGCCCTCCCTGCCCTGCCTTCCCCTGCACCACAAATTCCTGCATTTGTCCCAGTTCTGGTTTCAGCTGTAGCAACAACCACAAGCTAATAAATCAGCCGAGCTCCATCCACAGGCAGAGCACTCCATGCAAATAAGGTGTCAGAGCCTGCGTGTGCCCCCAAGCTCAGAACACCCCAGCACTGCCCCAAAATGTTGACATAAATGGAATCCAGGACAGGTCTGTTAAATGGCTAAGCAGGAGATTAAAAAAGGAAAGAAGAATGAAAGTTCCCTGCAGCCTAATCACATCTCATAGGGAAATTCCTGCACCAGCCCAGCCGTGAAGCCGGCACAAATCGATGTGGCCCAGGGGATCAACATTTTACATATATATATAAAAAATTGTAAGCATCTTTTATGTATGCAATGTAATAACTACACTCAGCATCATGGGCTCTAAAAGCAAATGTTATGGGCAGTTGTATTGCAATAAAGTGGTTAAATGGGAAAGCTTTGAAGGGCTGATAATTTGTACTCTTTTCTTCACAGAACCAACTTATTCTTGTCCAAGGATGACAAATTCAAACACTCTTCTATAGGAAGAAGTTTTCTATTTATCAGGAATTTTCCCCATGCTCTTTCCATTTCCTGCACTTTTCAAGTTCAAAAAGAAGTTGGTTACAGCCCTGATAATGAAAATGGGGTGTAGATGTAGGTCAGGCAACAAAACCTCCCAGTCTGGGGGCCCAGAGCCTGCAGGGACAGAGTGAGGGTCCATCAGCGGGATGCCAGGGACAAGAGTGCCTGGAGTGTCCATCCCAGCTACTGAGCAGCTGCACCTGAAGCCTTCCCCAGCCTGGTTTGGGGTGCTGCTGTATTTCTCCAGCTGATTCTCACACAGAAAGTAGGTGCTGCTGCAGAAATGGTCCCCAAAACCATCGGGCTTGACTCTGCAAGTCTGCTAGCTGTAAAATACCATCTGCAAAAATATAAATGAATATTTAAAAAATTTATTAACCAATAAAATTAACAATCAAATATTATTTCTGAGTCAGAAATGAAGCCCGTGATGCAGGTTTGCACCGTGCCACGCTAATTAAGCACTGTGGGAGAATTCCCCAGGGCCATGTCACCGCTCCTTCCAGACTGAAAATCAAAGCGAAGCTCTGGGCCTGCTGCACTAAATGGACAGTAAATAACACATTCTCTGCCTTTAATTATTTAACAAGCACAGCAGTAACCCAGGATGATGTAAAATATGGACCAACGTACTGCATGGGAATGCAGCACTGTTGCAGGTGTGTTTGTTGCACGGAGACACAAGTTCTCACTCATTCAGGGGGCAGCAGCTTTGTCCTGGCTGGGTGTTCTTAAACCAGCAGCTCTGCCCAGTCCTTCCCTGTCAGCCTGCACAGTGGGAAGTTACTGCTCAGCACCCAGTGTGCTTCATGTATAAAACCCACAGCTGGGATGAATTGGAAATAAAAGCTTCCCAATATAACAGACTTTAGAAATATTTATTAACAGTTTGATAATACTGTATGTGGAGGCTTCACGTTCCTCCAATGACTCCTTAGATGGGAGCAGAATGATTTCACCCCGTTTGCTTTTAATCCCTTGCATTTATCTTGCCTGAGTGTCTCCACTGGATATTGTTTACTCTTTGGATTAGTAAACTCAGAATTAATTCCACTGTTTATTGCTGAAAGTGGCAGTAAATTCAGCATCAGGGAGAGCCAGGAATCTGCTTAGCAGTGCTGCATGACCCTTTCACGGGCAATAAAAACACCTCCCTGCATGGAGGGACGGAGCAGCTGGAGGCAGGCCCCACGTCACCAGGGTATGTACAGGAGCCTGTGCTCAGCCCTTCTATTCACTAGGAATTATAGAGGCTGTAGGAATTTTGGTGTCTCTCTCAAGGGAAAAGAAAATGAAAGGATAAAGAAAGCCCTGCCTGCAAGCCAGCCTGTCCTGGTGTCCCAGCCCCGGTGTCCCAGTCTGCAGCAGCAAGGAGCAGGGGCCAAAACCAGCCTTGAGCACAACCCGGGGCTCCTTTTGCCCTGGCATCCTGGTGCTTCGGGCAGGGAGGAGGCAGTGAGGGTTAAAGCACGGTGCCTGTCTGCTCCCCAGTTCTCTGCCTGGCTGTTTTTTTCCTGCTATTAAATCAGCAGAGAGGAATGTGGGGCCAGGAGCTGAGCGGGGGTGGTTGGAAAGGTTACCTAAGTGAACCACGCAATTTTTTCCCCTCAACTTTGTTCCATCTTGAGGTAAAAGGTTCATGCAGAGGGCTATAAATTCCTGTCACATTTTGTTGTAATCTCTCTATGGTTTTATTACTTAAAATGCTGCACTCTCGAGACGGGGAATTTTCCAGGGGTTTGAGGCTGACACGGAGCCACATTTATATTGTGCTGAAGCTCCTCTGGAGTCTCCTTGAGACATGTGGCCGGCAAGCCCGGCATGAAGGCCTTATCAGTCACTCCACCATGGAGTCAGCCCATGAATTATACGGGGAGTGGAGGTGGCTCTGCAAGAGCGGGATTGCGGGCCGCCGGGTGACAATAAACATGTCCCGGGAATGTGTCCTCCATCACTCAAGTTCAGATAGCAGATCTGGACCTTAACTACAGCTCCCCATCTCTAAATCTCCCTGTGACCTGAGCGGGAGATGGAGGTGAGTCTCAAGGATATCTGTCTGCAGGGGACTCGCAGGGGAGTTTGTAAGTGTGAGCCACAGGCAGCGCCGCTCCCAGCGCCGCTCCCAGCACCACTGCCAGCACCGCTGCCAGCACCGCTGCCAGCACCACTGCCAGCACCACTGCCAGCACAGCCACAGCGAGCAGAGCAGATCTCCGGCCACCAGCGTGAGCCAGGGCTGGTGGCACAGAGCATGGGAGCCCTGCAAAGCCTCCCAGTGCTGGCAGAAGGTGTGAAGCATCTCCTCATGGCTTCTGCCTCCACGAAAACAAGTGGAATGCGGTGGGGGCTGCACAGGTGAGGACCTGCAGGCAAAGGGCCCCTGTGCTTGGAGGCTGCAGCACCCACGTCAGCAGCACCTGGACGAGCAGCACAGGGTTCTTCTGCAGCTCGAGAATATCCCAAAGGGAATTCTTCCTCCTGAGCTCCCTGTGCCAAGCCCGAGGTGAATGCCCTGCAGTGTCCCCGTGCTCATCTCTGCACGGAAGCCAAGCCAGAGCGTGAGCCATGGGGGCACCCAGCCCTTGGGCAGTGGCAGAGACCGAGTGGCTCCCAAAGAGGGGAGAAATAAATCAATTAATCCTGTTCCTAAATTAAAATAATAAGAAGAAAGAGTCTAAATGCAATGTGTTAATGAAGTAATGAAGGAAAGCGGCATGCTCAGTGCCAGAGCTAAATACAGCCATTAAAACCCATAACCTCTGTAAAATTTGTGATAAAATTACAATTTAATTTTATAAAGATAATTTATTAGCTAATACCTCATTGCACATGTTAATAGCTTGTGCTTAAATAATAGTAATCTTGATTGCTCTGTGGTCATTAAACTTTTTTTTTTACATACTGTTTAACTGACCGTTTTGTATGTGGTTTGAGGAGAAAAAAGTAATTATTGAAGTCTTAAGCACTGAGTTAATTTCTAATGAAAGGATAATTTTATTCCAATGATTTTACATTTAATTAACTAAAGCTGCATGTAATGTGGGGTTCTAAGGCAGTGCTGATTCATTTGTGCACTGGACAAAAGGCAGGGATGGGTGAGCCCCCAGCCCTGGCAGGTGCAGAGGATGAGCTGGGAGCACCTGCAGTGGGAAGGAGGGAATGGAGCAACCCCCAAAGTGAGGCTGAGAAATTGTGCATCTTTTTGTTCTGAAATGGAGGTTGGACCTGAACTGGGAAGGGATGTGGTCATGGTTTTGGGTCCTGTGAAGCGGATGCCATTGTCACCCTGAGGATTTCTGTGCTGTAGGAATTATGAGACAAGAACAGGAGAAGGTGGGATGGTGAGTGTGATATTGCAGTTTGGATAAAGCTGGAAAGCTGGAAAAGGAGAAAAAATTGATTGTGGGAATGAATGAAGAAAACCAGGCAGAAACCATGCTTTTGTCAGTCTGAAAATGTTTGGTTTGATATAGTCACTACCTTTCACTTTTGGTTCAGGTCAGTTTTTAAACATAAAAGTTCTCTTCGATATAAAATGCCAGAAAATTCCCCAACAGAAGCACCGAGGGGCAAATACTCACAATCAGTGGCACCTTTTGCATGCCTCCCAGCCTGTTCAGAGTACATTAGGTGCCAGCCCAGCTGCTCCCACCGTGGAGGGCAGGGCCCAGGGCTGCGCTGCTGTCCCGGCAGCGGGCACGGGGCGCTCCATCGGTCACCCGCCCGTCAGGTGGGTGCTCCCAGGCTGCAGGGGAAACGCTTGTCAGGGTATTGATAAACAACAGATCTGTGTCAGTGCAGATGCCTTTTTAATGGCGTGTCCTGAGGTGCAGACATTAGGGTTATATCCTCCTGCCTCCCAGCCCTCTGCGCAGCAATCACTCCTCCTCAAGCAGAGCGAGGGCTGCCACCGACCCTGCTTCCCCGCCTTATTAATGCATCTCCCTCTCACTAACACAGACAAGGAAAGACAAATCTGGAGCCCTGCGTGCACAGTAGGCCTGTGGGCTGCTTGGGGGGCTGTGCAGGGCAGAACAAAAGTTCAGATTCTGCTGTCCCCCAGGCACCAGGGAATGGGAGCAGAGCACCGCGGTTCAACCCAGCCCGGGCCGCTCATCACACGTGGGACAGAGCTGGGCTCCTCTGCCCTGCTGATGTTCTCACCTCCTAAGAGGTTAACAGCCTGGGA
Organism: Haemorhous mexicanus; assembly: GCF_027477595.1. Classification (NCBI taxonomy): domain Eukaryota; kingdom Metazoa; phylum Chordata; class Aves; order Passeriformes; family Fringillidae; genus Haemorhous; species Haemorhous mexicanus. Next base: position 555,110 of record NC_082361.1, on the reverse strand, counting down.
TTTGGGGGGTCTGTGTCTATCTCTAAAGTCTTCATTAACAGAATGAAAGACTATCCATGAGAAACATCCAATCTGTCTTAAAGGGTTAAGTTGCTGAGCTTGAAGTCCCTGTGACAGCAGGGGAGAGCCCTGTGTGTGCACAGACCAGAGCAGACCCAGGACAGAGCTGTGTTTCACTCCCTGGGATGCTCCTCAATGCAGCTGCTCCTTGGCATCCTCCCCATGCTTACCCCCTGGAGCAGAGGTACCAATTTTCTTCCTGAACAGCTGCTGCTGTCCCAGTTGCTGCAGCTCCCAAAGGAAGGTGGGGATTTGTGCTGGGCCATGCACAGAAAGGAGACCCAACAGGGCTCTGAGTGTATTCTGCATGTCCTGGTACCTCGGGTCCCAAGTCCTTTGTTCATAGAGAAGCACTCAGGTCTGGAGCACTTGTCCCCTTGTCAAGGAGAACAAACCCATGCAGCTTAACTGACTAATCCCAACTGGACAGCAGGGCTCAAACTTAAAACATTAATAAATTAACCCACAGTACACATTTCTCAAAAATATATTAGGTGTAAGAATATTAACCCCAGGAATCACAGGGACATCAGGAACCTTGCCACACTGTGCATCTACTCTGCAAAAGACTGCGATTCTTTAAGAAAAATCTCTCTTGGCCACGGTTTGCAGGATTTAAATTATGCCCATTAGCAGAAGCAAGCACCACCCTTGAAGCACACATGCAAATAGCAGGGGAGAATGGAGGAAGACAATAAAACTGGAAGCAGCCTTTGGAAGTGCAAATAAATAATTGGATTGCAATGCGAAAGTGTTTTCTGGTTTGATGGGCACCTCCTTTCACTGAAAATAAACCAGGCTGAATGGCTCAGTGGGTCCTGCACACCTCTGAATGGGCCCAGCTAGCTTGTGCTCTTGGTAACAGTGGGTATCATGGAGGTACATAAAAACATAGTTTATTGTTAAATTAAGTGTCCTGCTCTTGAAAACAACCCTTAAATTTAACATTCCAAGGCTGCTGCTGTTTATTTGCACTCTCAGAGCACTCTCAGTGCTGTCCACTCAACTACTCGAGAAATACATTGTAATAAAAATAAATGGACAGTTTGGGTTTCTCTAAAATTAAAAGAGGATATACAGCAGCCTTGCACTCCTGCCTTGTACTGAGGTAACCTGTGATAAAGTCACATTGTGTCAGAGATGGCAAATTATGCCTGCTAATTACTTACCGGAATTTCAGATTTGTCCTTACCATAATTAAAAAGGTGTCACTTTATTAGAATAGGGCTGGAATGATGGGGCTTGGAGCAGTGGAGGAGATTTCTGGTTAGAGATAATTACCAGTGATGTATTCCTTTCTCTCAGAGCTGCTTTTGCTGCATTCCCCCATTACTGGGTAATGGATGTGTGGCACAGCTGCCGTGGAGCCGAGCCCGGTGCGGGGAGCCCCGGCCCGAGGGGTGTCACTGCCAGCCTGACCCCGGGCCAGGAATGGCCCAAAACCTCGGTCCTTCTGGTGTCACTGCCAGCCCAACCCCGGCCCAGGAATGGCCCAAAACCTCGGTCCTTCTGGTGTCACTGCCAGCCCGACCCTGGCCCAGGAATGGCCCAGCACCTCGGTCCTTCTGGTGTCACTGCCAGCCCTGACCCAGGAATGGCCCAGCACCTTGGTCATTCTGGTGTCACTGCCAGCCCGACCCTGGCCCAGGAATGGCCCAGCACCTCGGTCCTTCTGGTGTCACTGCCAGCCTGACCCAGGAATGGCCCAAAACCTGGGTCCTTCTGGTGTCACTGCCAGCCTGATCCAGGAATGGCCCAGCACCTGGGTCCTTCTGGTGTCACTGCCAGCCCGACCCCGGCCCAGGAATGGCCCAAAACCTCGGCCCTTCTGGTGTCACTGCCAGCCTGACCCAGGAATGGCCCAAAACCTTGGTCATTCTGGTGTCACTGCCAGCCCGAGCCCAGGAATGGCCCAAAACCTCAGTCATTCTGGTGTCACTGCCAGCCCGACCCAGGAATGGCCCAGCACCTCAGTCATTCTGGTGTCACTGCCAGCCTGACCCAGGAATGGCCCAGCACCTCGGTCCTTTGGGTGTCACTGCCAGCCTGGCCCAGGAATGGCCCAAAACCTTGGTCATTCTGGTGTCACTGCCAGCCTGACCCAGGAATGGCCCAAAACCTCGGTCATTCTGGTGTCACTGCCAGCCCGACCCTGACCCAGGAATGGCCCAGCACCTCGGTCATTCTGGTGTCACTGCCAGCCCGACCCAGGAATGGCCCAGCACCTCGGTCCTTTGGGTGTCACTGCCAGCCTGACCCTGACCCAGGAATGGCCCAGCACCTCAGTCATTCTGGTGTCACTGCCAGCCCGACCCTGGCCCAGGAATGGCCCAGCACCTCGGTCCTTCTGGTGTCACTGCCAGCCTGACCCTGGCCCAGGAATGGCCCAACACCTCGGTCCTTCTGGTGTCACTGCCAACCCAGGCCCAGGAATGGCCCAAAACCTCGGTCCTTCTGGTGTGACTGAGCCTCCATATGGCATTCAGTGACGGAGGGGACGAGCTGGGGTCACTCCTGTTCTGAACTGCCCTCTGTGCCCATGGGGTCATTCCAGAACCTCCCTGGCAACTGCTCTGCAGTGCCAGCTGCTCCCCGAGGGGCAGGGCCCTGCACCCTGCAGACCCAGCTCCATCACTGGTGAGTGGGTCAGGAGCCTGCCCCGTGCCAGAGGAGGGGTCCTGCACCCCTGGGATCGCCCTGCAGCCCCCGTGCCCATCCTGCCAGGGCCCGGCCCCCTGCCCAGCACCTTTTATTGCAGTGTAACACCTTTTGTTGGCAGAAGAGACTTGAACCTGTCGAGGGCAAACTCGAGTCTCTCCCAGGGCCTGGCAAAAGAAAATAGCAGCATTTAACCGTGCTGAAAGTCACAGCACAAACAGGGGCACAGGAGAATAATTGCATGGCTGGAGCGCCTGGCTCCGTGTTATCATTGCACACTGGATTCCTGGTCTGTAAGCACAGGGATGGCGTGAACCCCCGCAGAAGATGAAGGTTATAAAAGAGGCATTACTGGGAAAGGTCAGCAGGCTATTCAAACACGGAGCAGTTGCAATCCACAGATTCAATACCAAAAGCTGCTTTCAGGGCTGGGAGAGGCAGGAGTGGGAGAGGCAGACACAGCCCGCTGGCTACAGCCACGGGAAGGTTCCTTGTGCAGCAAACTCACAGCAGACACGGGCAGGATCAGCCCCTCTCCAGCCCTGCTCCCCCCTGGATCTCACCAGCAGTGCCCTTTGCCACAGGGGTGCTGGCAGTGCCACTCAGTGCCACACCAAACTCTTCAGCCGTGCCTGGAAATAACCAGGTGGGGCACAAAGGGTGAGACAGCTCTTCTGTCACGACACCACTGAGGTCTGGCTGCTGACTGTCATCAATCTGATCTCTACTCCAACCCATCTGGACAGCTAAAACATCCTTTCCTTTCAGAAGAGACCTCCCTAGGCTGAGCGCAGCACTGCAGCCACACGCTCCACGTCTGGGGCACCACAACACAACAGATCCTGTGGCTGATGGAGAGCCCCATCAGACTCCACATTTTTATAAAGGATGGTTTGGTTAGCTCTTGAGGCACTGCTGTTATTGCCAAAAGGTTTTGCTCCCCAAGCCTGTGCTGAATATTGTATTACTTTGTTATGCTCAGAAACTAAAATTACAACAATTTAATTTTGAATATGGTGGCATTATTACCATTTGTATTTGCCATTTCATAAGACTTTTCATTTCAACTGCTTTGCTTTCCTGTCAAGAGGAAAAACCTTCAATCTATCGGCTTTTACCAGAGAGGGAACTGTGCTGGAGTGTAATGCAGTATTGTATATTTCTTCTCTAATGCTCTTTTGAACAAAATCATCTATTTCATCAACAGTATATCAGCGGTGACCAAAGACCATTAAATAATGCATCTCACTCAGGAGCAGTGGAGCAGGGAAAGGGCTCTGACCTGTTTTAAACCTTATTACTTTCTTGCATTATGCCCCTCACTGCAATCTTTTTGTTTAAGTGATTTCAGCTGAGGCGTTGCTTCCTGCCTTTAAACACACGGTGGACACGTTATTGCTGAGCTGGTTGGGCTCAGCCTCAGCATTTCCCATCCTACACCCAAAGCAGCCTCTGCATGTGAATCGGTGTTAGCCTCGCCAATACTCCTGTGTGCATCGGGGGCTGGTGAGAGTAACATCCCTCTTTATTTTGGATCTCAGGGGCAGAGACTGCATTTCATTTGGACCCATGGCTTCACCTCCCAGCAAATGTTTGGTGCTTGCCCTTAGCAACCCCAGGGTTGGTAGAGCAGGCAGAGAATTCATCCAGAGTGGAACGGTTTAAGAAGAGAACACTCAGTTGCAACAACCAGAGGAGGTGAGGGGCTGCAGACTGGGACGGAAGGTTTGCAGAGTGGTGTCCCCATGAGCCCTGTGCTGGCACTGTCGGGAGGAGCACGGTGGCACCAGCAGCCTGTGCCTGTGCAGAGCCAGCCATGGCCACCATGGGCAGCACACGGTGTCCCACGCTGTCCCCAGGGCAGCCCGTGCTGTCCCCAGGGTGGAGGGCTGGCCCCAGGGCTGCCCTGTGGCCGTCCCCACGCTGCCCTTGCCCAGCCCTGCCTCGGTGTGGGAGAGGGGCACAGGCCAGCTGCCCTGGGGCAGGGACAGCCGTGGGGGCACAGGGACCCAGCTGCTCTCTGCCTGGGGCTCGGCTGGTGGCAGGGCCAGCTTTGCCTCTCCCAGCCCTGCTGAAGCACAGGCCCCCACCAGCCGGCGAGGGGGAAGCCTGAGAGACTTACAATTACATTTTCTCACTAGTCTAATGAGGTGAGAGACAGACAGAGGAGAGAGTTCCCTGGGCTAATTTTCCAGCCAGCAGCCACTGCGTTCCTCTACTGCAAGAGGCAGAGGGAGAAATGACTCTTCCAGATTAGAGGCTCTTGCTGAAGGCATTCCCGAGTACCATATTCCTCTAGGACACTACAGCAAAAAAATGGAGATGACAAACCATTTTGCTACATTCAGCTGGAATGAAGTAACCCACAAACAGAACTGTGTGGTGCTGGGGGTGCACTGATCAGGAGAGAGCACCCAGGGAGAGCAGGGAGTGAAGCCTGGCCTGAATCATTGCACAGAGCTCTGCTCAGGCAAGAGAGGGAGCAGGTCAGCACCTGCACAGAGGGAGGAATTAGCTGTGAGAGGGAAGGAGCACTGCATTTGTCTCCCCCTCTAGTGAACAATTTGTTATCATGGAAATGTTAGCAATGGAATTCTCGCTGCCTGGGGGGAGCAGCACTGGGCTGCAGGGGGAAGTGCTGGAAGGAGAGGGCTCTGCCTCTCTCCCAGGCAAGTTGGGTCCTTCAGACTGGAGAAACTCTGAGAAATCCCTCCTCACACCCACAGGGACCATGGAGGGAGTGCTCCTTTATTGGTTCCTGTCCTCTGTGGTCTTTGCACTGGATTCATGCGTGCTCAGAATTGACTCTTTGGAGGTTCTCTTATAGCTTTGCTTGAGACCAATGTTGTTGTGTGCTCTCCTCACCCTCCTGGTCTCAGCACACCTAACACAGTTCCAGCATGCCTGAGTGGACCTGAGACACCTGAACTTCCTAATCTTGGTGTAAGTCAGGAGGAAGAGGCAATAAAATCCCTCCATCATCATGACCACCACACACACACACACACACACACACACGCATGTGTCTTGGTGAGCAATGTTTCATCAACCAGTCCCTGAACAAGATTGGAATTTCCCCATTTGACTGACAAATCCAGCCAGTCTGACCCATCCCTTGCCATCCTCTGAAGTGTTCGGAGCTTGTAGCTGGTCCTGGAATTGGTTTTAGCCTGAATTACATCTTGGTTAAAAGGGTGTGTGCAGAAGTCACCCTTCTTTTGTTTCCAAAAGGAGCTCTTTCTGAAAGCACTCTGCTGCTCAGCTCATGCAAACTAGGAAGAGATCTGTCAAATATCAAATACGAATTTTGTTGCTGAAGCTCTTGGAAAATTGACAGGTAGCATGCAAGCAAACATTAAATCAATAACAGCGAATTTCCCCCGGGAAACTTGTAGTGTTTTCTCATCAAAATCTTTAAATCCTTAAAGAACCCATAAAAGGTTTGCACGCTGCGTGTTGGTTAATCTGGTTACCTCTGCATGGCTCAGTGCTGCTGATCAGCAGGGCCAGCTAACAGCCAGTGCTGATCACCCAGCAGTGTGTGCAACACCCCGCGCCCCGCGCTGATGTATTGTAGCTTTGTTAGTCACTCTGGCTCCTTGGTAAATTCATTTGGAGTCCTCCGGGGTTTTAAATCTCTCATTTGGCCAACAACGAGGTCTGAAAAGATTGCAGTTCATTTCGACCCACAGTGGATGGAAGGCTCATTTACTGGCTGCAGGCAACTCAATCAGGCCGGCCGCTGATGAGTGAGTGACTTGTTCAGACCGCTAGTCAATATGTGTCTGCTGTGATAGAATGTCAGCATCTGCTGCCTGCTCCTGTCTCCCACTGCTCTGGCTTTTTTCATTTGGGCTGATCAATGTTATTAAAAACACCTAGGAGTTCCTTAACTGCTCTGCCACTTGAGGCTTTTCCTCTTTCCTTTTTTTTAAACACAACTCTGTATTATCTGCAAACACGTGCAGATGATGTACAGATCAATTTTTTATGTGAGTCTGTGGGATGGGGTGTGTGTGTACACTCGGGCACATGACTTGTGCCCTGGAGCTGGCTCTGCAGCTTCATCTCTCTGGTTTGGGATTTCTCTGTGTGTTGCCCTGAAGTAGCTCAGACTTAGAGCCTTATGCAAACATCTGCTAATTATTATCTGTAAATAAACTTCAAATATAAGCATGGAAAAATAATGCACCTTCTCTAAAACTAAAGTGAGAATGCCCAGGTGGTATCTGTGCCGTCCTGTGGACACCCAAACATTAAAAATCAGACTGCTGCTCCAAATAAAGGGGAGACAGAACTCAGGTAAACAAGCAGAGGGCTAAAATCATGACAGGTCTGGAACATGCACACCATTTGCCTGCCCAGCAGGCCATTTCCTGGGGGCTAGTGACACTCCATGGCACAGGTGGGCCAGCCACCAATTACACAAAAAAAGGGAACCAGATGCACTGCTAAGCTCCTGCAGGGACTGCACTGTCCTGAGGTGATGGAAGAAGGGGAATGCTGTGTCTTCTGGGCAGACCCCAGGCTTCACATCACCCAGAGGAAAGGCAAGCTGATCTGCCGTGACCTGAGGACATGCTTCAAAATCCAGCCATGCTTCCATCCCTACCCCCTTCCTCTGCAATGTGGCATCCAAAATAGATACCAAGAAATGACCTGCCAGGAAAAAAATGGAAGCCTATAATTATGTTATTGAAAACCTGTTCCACACTGTATTATTTAAGGTTATTTTATTATGATGTTGAGATGAGTTTCTTAAAGAAGAAACTCTGGGTTTATTGCACTCCTCTCAGAGAGGAGCCCTGGGTGATTTGATAGCCTATTTGAACAAGAGGGATGCTTTACGAGCCCCTATAAAAACTGATGACCCCACTCACATTTGTATTTAATGAAATAAGGAGGAGCTTTCGTTATGTTTTCAATAACCTTCACTGCTCTTTCAAACCTGCTTCAAATAAAAGCCAGAATCTGCATGTTTCTGTGCCAAACCCCAGTAAGGAGGGCTCTGGAGGTTCAGCCTGGCTGGTGAGCTGTCCCTGCGTCCCCGGGGTGCCACTGCCAGGGCTGTGTCCTGCTGAGGGGATGGTGGGATGGGTGACAAGTGCTGTCCCAGTGGAGGGGGTGGCCAGGAGGAAGCCTGGGCTGAGAGGGAGCTCCAGAACTCATCTGCCTCAGCCTCCCAGGCACCAGCACACTTCTTACTTCTAAGTGTCTTCCCACACACCAAATCAGGCTTTTTCATTACACAATTTTGGTCTGTCATAAAACATTAAATCTTTCTGAAAAGTTCCAGGGCTTGGATCCTCCTCATCACATTAAATAATTGCTGCTGCTGGAGGGACCAGAGGCTGCACCCGCAGCTGGTGGCACTGCCTGTCCCCGCCTCTCCTGGGAGGAGATGAGCCCAGCTGTCCCACTGGGGGCCAGCCCCTGGCTGAAGGGGTCCGGGCAGGTCCTTGGGAGGGTCCTGGGTGGAAATCCCTGCCCCATCTGGCAGCCTTCTGATCTGCAGAGTTAGCTGGAAATGATCATTTCCCTGCAGGGCTGGTTTAGGATGGGTGAAGGAGAGGGAGAGCTGCAGGGGCGCGGGGGCTGGCGCTGTGACCGGGGGTCCTGCGTGGCCACTGAGGCTGTGGGAGCTCCCTGTGGGGCTGTGGGAGCCCCCTGTGGGGCTGTGAGAGCCCCTGTGGGGCTGTGGGAGCCCCCTGTGGGGCTGTGAGAGCCCCCCCTGTGGGGCTGTGAGAGCCCCCTGTGGGGCTGTGAGAGCCCCCTGTGGGGCTGTGGGAGCCCCTGTGGGGCTGTGAGAGCCCCCTGTGGGGCTGTGAGAGCCCCCTGTGAGGCTGTGGGAGCCCCCTGTGAGGCTGTGAGAGCCCCCTGTGGGGCTGTGGGAGCCCCTGTGAGGCTGTGAGAGCCCCTGTGGGGCTGTGGGAGCCCCCTGTGAGGCTGTGGGAGCCCCCTGTGAGGCTGTGGGAGCCCCCTGTGGGGCTGTGAGAGCCCCTGTGAGGCTGTGGGAGCCCCTGTGTAGCTGTGGGAGCCCCCTGTGAGGCTGTGGGAGCCCCTGTGAGGCTGTGAGAGCCCCCTGTGAGGCTGTGGGAGCCCCCTGTGGGGCTGTGGGAGCCCCCTGTGGGGCTGTGAGAGCCCCTGTGAGGCTGTGAGAGCCCCCTGTATGGGTGTGAGAGCCCCTGTGGGGCTGTGAGAGCCCCCTGTGGGGCTGTGAGAGCCCCCTGTGAGGCTGTGAGAGCCCCCTGTATGGGTGTGAGAGCCCCTGTGAGGCTGTGGGAGCCCCTGTGAGGCTGTGAGAGCCCCCTGTGAGGCTGTGAGAGCCCATGTGGGGCTGTGGGAGCCCCCTGTGGGGCTGTGGGAGCCCCTGTGAGGCTGTGAGAGCCCCCTGTGGGGCTGTGGGAGCCCCCTGTGGGGCTGTGGGAGCCCCCTGTGAGGCTGTGAGAGCCCCTGTGGGGCTGTGAGAGCCCCCTGTGGGGCTGTGAGAGCCCCTGTGGGGCTGTGGGAGCCCCTGTGGGGCTGTGAGAGCCCCTGGGTGGCTGTGAGAGCCCCTGTGAGGCTGTGAGAGCCCCTGTGGGGCTGTGAGAGCCCCCTGTGAGGCTGTGAGAGCCCCTGTGAGGCTGTGGGAGCCCCCTGGGGGGCTGTGGGACCCCCTGTGAGGCTGTGGGAGCCCCCTGTATGGCTGTGAGAGCCCCCTGTGAGGCTGTGGGAGCCCCCTGTGAGGCTGTGAGAGCCCCCTGTATGGGTGTGAGAGCCCCCTGTGAGGCTGTGAGAGCCCCCTGTGGGGCTGTGGGAGCCCCCTGTGTAGCTGTGAGAGCCCCCTGTGGGGCTGTGGGAGCCCCCTGGCCCCCAGGGCTCAGCGATGAGCAGGGTTATGGCAGGGGTTATTGGAGCACACCCGAGCCCTGCACGTTGATTTGCATGCACAGTCTGGTGCAGAAGCTGCATCAGCAGCTGCCTGTGGATGAGCTGCAGCAGGGTTATGGCATGCTGGTGCTGGAGTGATTCACTGTGATGCCTCAGCAAGCTGCTCTGGAATGGGCTGCAAGGCTGATCTTTATGGTCATTGGAACGAAAAGGGTCAGAATCTTAATCCCCAAATACTGTGCTTTTAACAACATCTACACTTTAACATATTGAAGAATCTCATCTCTTTCTGCCACCCAGCATGACAGCACAATTCAAAGCGATCAGTGCAGCAGTGTATTTCAGTATTTTAAACATAAATCAACCTGGCTGAAATGTTTTTTATTTCCAGTACTTCTGAAAAACTGGGATTTTCTAACTTTAATGTTTCTTACTTGAACCTTTGTATTCAGTGGAGTCTCCCGCCTGAATAATTGAGCAGCATTAAATAAAGAAGGCGGAATGGAGGCCCCAGTCCAGCACCCAACACAGACATGGTGCTTTGTGGCCCATTGCAATGGGAAACCTGTACCCAAGGAACACAAAGAGTTGGGCAATTGTCTGCAGGAATGGAAGGAATTAAATTCTGCATCATCCTACAAAGCCACGTGACAAGCAATAGGAAAATATCAGGAATAAAGAGCATTTTTGATTTCATGAAACCTTTGGGATTAAAGGGGAGTTGGTTTTTTTCAGAATTTGCAAATCTGACACAAACCATTTATTCCAAGAGCCAGTACTCACTGCAGGAGTGGCCCCTCCTCCCAGAATAACAGAATTCAGTTCTTGTCTAGGATGTGGAGGGGGAAAGAAAAGAAGAAAAGGACTCTTGGGGTTTTCTCACTGGCAAAGCCTTCCCCCTTGGTGCCCTGTCCTCCCCTTTTCTGGGCCTCTTGCCCTTCCCCACATGAGCTCTGGGTCTGAGCTCTGCTTGGGCTGGAGCACCATGCCCAGGACCTCTGCCCCCTCCCACAGCTGCTGCCCTCGCTGGGACAACCTGGCCTTGTGTCTGACTTTTTATTCAATTAGAAGCCCCTTCTCCAGTTTTCCTCTGTGCTGGCCTGGATTTCTCTCTGCTCCCACGTGAGAAAGGAGCTGGCATATGGGCTGAACCACAATGATTTGATTCATGGGCTGAAATCATCATTGAACAAGTGTCACAACATGGCATTAGATTAAGAACTAAAGTGATGGGCTATGGTGAGTCTGTTCATTAGTATTAATAGAGCTTAATTAGGCACAAGCATGGTGTTGCAGGGAAATGGGAAGTTGGCTGCAGTTTCCATGGTGGGAAAAAAAGGTGTTATTCCATAAAGGTGACAGAGGCCCCTAAGCCTTGTGCTTGCCTCTGAGCCCCAGCACAATCTGGGCTTGGGATGTGGCCTTCCTGGCCCAGGAATGCAAGTCCCAGTTAAGGACTGGGTCTCATTAAGGGGCCAGAATTGAGGAAGGGAAAGTGCAGACTACAACCACGAAAGGGGAGAGTCCTGACCTTCATACAGGGGACTGATCAGGGAGAGTCACTCAGTCCTGACCTACCCTGGCAGAGGAGAGGGCAGGTCAGAGCCCAGGGCAGGGGTGTCGGGGAGGAGCAGAGCGAGACAGACAGAGGGACAGGGACAAAGAGTGCCTGCAGGAGCCAGTGCCCACATGGCACTGGACCAGGTGGCTCTGCCAGGGCTGGGGCTGCTTTGCAACCAGGGTGAATATCCATGGATGCATTCAATGCTTTTGTAATTATCTCTGTTGTTTCTTTATCTTCAGTATCCTCCCTCTTGCACCAGTTTGCCTCCATTCATGCTGCTCTTTGCTTTATGGTTCTTAGGCCATTTTACATTTCTCCCCATTTGGCAGCATTAAATTTTATTTACCATATGTCCCTTCTGCTACAAAGATGATAAAATCCTTTGGATTTTTGTTGTGCTGTTGCAAGCTCATTCAGCACTCACCTCAATTTGGTGTCCTCAGCAAGTGGAGCTGATTTGTTGCTGGTTTTCACAGAGGTCCAAGCTGGGACACTGCCAGGTTGTGCTGCAGACCTGCACTCTTGCACTGCTTCTTTCCCTTTGCCAGATATCATCCCCTCAGGAGGTCCCCAACACCTCTGTGGTGGGACAGAGCATCATATGGACCTCTGGCAAAAAAACCCGAGAGGAATGCCAAGAAAATCCTCTGTACCTGGTTATTTTCCCGTTTTTGTTTGTATTCTGTTGAAAAGTCTCCCCTTGCTGACTATTGCAATCAGTGCTGTTAAACCTGGGGTTAATGTGCTTTTCCAGCAGCCCACAATGGCAGAGAAGTGGAGACACAGCCCAGGATTACTACCCAGGGCCAGATGGACTCTGCCCTAGCTCTGCTCTGGCCGCAGCAGGGTGAGCTGCCAAGGAGGTGCTGCCCACCGTGTGGAGCCCAGTCCCAGCTGGGAGGAGGAGAAAGGCACCTTAGGATGCCCCAGGAGAACTGCTGGTGCCCCGAGGCACAGAGCTGGAGCTCTGGCTGCTCCCTCTGCCCCTTCAGCCAGGGACAGCTGCACTCGTGGCTCCCTGGCCACGGCCCACCCTGCCCACCTCTCACCAGAGCTCCTGCCTCCCTCCCATTCTGTGCAAATTAAAATGCATCAGACCATTTTAGCCCTTGTGAATGAATGAAATGCACAATGCTGCTGCACTGGACTTTGCTGCTGCAATCAAATCTAGTTGGAAACAGTGGCTTAAAATTGTTTCCACCTTCAACCACATCAGGAGGTGATTTGGAGATCCTCAGTGGAATACTACCAGAAGTCTTTTAATTTTAAGCAAGTGAAGGGGCAGAGTTTGAGGCACAGCTAGCTCTGCTTTGAAGAAAATAGTAATCTCTCACTTTCAAAACATCTTTTGATTTAAAGGGCTCAAGCTGAGGCCCTCATCCTTCTGAGAGCATCGCACAGCCGGAGCCAGGAGCCTTGGCCAGGCTGCTGGAATCAGAAGGGCTCTGCACGGACCAGTGAGCCCTTTTGCATGATGATCATCCCGCGGGGTGAGGGCCGAGCTGCCACGTCCCAGGCACTCTGCACTGACTTTTTCTTCCCGAGGATGGCCTGTTCTGCAAACACTGCCACGGCAGCAGCGCCGCTGCTGGGTGAGGACACTGGAAATGGAAGCTGAGCCTCGCTGCACCCCCGGGCGCCCGGCCCCCCTCGCTGCAGGTGCTCCTTCATCCCACCTGAGGGCTCAGTGCAGCACCCACCCCTCTGAGCGCCCTGGCTCTGCACAGCCCTGCCCTGCCCCAGGCAGAGATGCCAAGGACCACGCCTGGGTTCGGGCCCTGGCCGTGCCTCCACCCGCCCGGGGCAGGGCAGGGACCTCAGCGGGTGACGTGTGGCCCTGGTGCAGCTGGGGAGGTGGCCCTGCCATCATCCCCATGGCACTCCTGCTGCCCCAGCCCTGCCAGCCACCGCCGCCCTTCTATGGAGAACCAGACTTGAAGAGAGCTCAAATTAAATGTAAGTAATTTCCCTTTTTCCTACCTTGAAATTCCTATTGATTTCCTACCTAAATAGAAATTCCTATTGATTTTGTGTCTGTTCATATTAGTATGTTACCTTGTCACCTTTTGTTTGCAATATTATGTTGTTTTACGTGTTGGTGGTTTTGGGAGGCTTTGGTGGAGCTGTGTCCCCGTGGGTGCCACCAGGGCCAGCCTGGCTGGGCAGAGCAGAGGTGCTTTGGGCACTCCCTGCTCCCCACAGGAACCCATCCCAGCACGAGTGGAGCCCCACCTGAGCTCTGGAACCCCACCTGAGCTCTGGAACCCCACCTGAGCTCTGGAACCACACTGGAGCTGTGGAGCCCCACCTGAGCTGCAGGAACCGCACCTGAGCTGTGGCACCCCACCGGAGCTGCAGAACCCCACCTGAGCTGCAGGAACTCCACCTGAGCTGCAGGAACCCGTGGCATCCCACCTGAGCCGTGGCACCCCACCTAAGCTGCAGGAACCCCACCTAAGCTGCAGGAACCCCACCTGAGCTGCAGGAACCCCACCTGAGCCGTGGCACTCCACCTGAGCCGTGGCACCCCACCTGAGCTGCAGAACCCCACCTGAGCTGCAGAGCCCCACCTAAGCTGCAGGAACCCCACCTGAGCTGCAGGAACTCCACCTGAGCCGTGGCACTCCACCTGAGCCGTGGCACCCCACCTGAGCTGCAGAACCCCACCTGAGCTGCAGAACCCCACCTAAGCCGTGGCACCCCACCTAAGCCGTGGCACCCCACCGGAGCCGTGGCACCCCACCTGAGCCGTGGCATCCCACCTGAGCCGTGGCATCCCACCTGAGCCGTGGCACCCCACCTGAGCCGTGGCATCCCACCTGAGCCGTGGCACCCCACCTGAGCCGTGGCACCCCACCTGAGCTGCAGGAACCCCACCTAAGCTGTGGAACCCCACCTGAGCTGTGGCACCCCACCTGAGCCGTGGCACCCCACCTGAGCCGTGGCACGCCCGTGTCCCTGTGTCTGGGCTCTCCCGTGACAGCGTGTCACAGCCCAGGCGCCGCGGCTCCCCCGGCTCCGCAGGGGTTATTTTTGCAATGTTTTCCTGTGAAAGCTGCCGGCTGTTCAGAAATCCTGCGGCTAACAGGCTGTTGAGGTCCTCACGGCTCTGCTGGTCAGACAAGTATCTTCCCCCTGTCCCCGGCGTCCTCTGCTCCTCACACCTCAGTGAGCAGGCACCGCCACGCCGAGACCTCTGACCGAGTTGTCAAGGTGACGGGTGCTGTTATCCTAAAGTACTTATTTCACATACATGCTGTTTTGTCCCTGGCTTTTATTGAAACACAGAGAGGAGACCAATTATCTTCCTAATGGTTTGCACGGCTTCTTTCTTCTCTTAAGTGGGAGTTAATGACAAATGGTTTGGGCAGGGGGTCGCTCTTGCACTGGGAGCTCTTGGGTGTCCCCTGCTTCCCAGGTGTCCAGGGACACGGGGCAGCTCCTCTCATCTGCTCTCCTCGCCCAGACATTGTCACCGATTTCCTGCTCCCTGCTCAGCCCCTGCCAAATTAACACTCCTTCCCAAAGGTGCTGCAGCACCTCCGTGCCCAGCAGGAGGGGTTTGGCCGTGCCAGCGCACGCCGGGCTGCCCGGGGGTCGGCATGGGAAGAGAGGGCTGTGGGCAGCCCCGGGGGATGTCAGCACGGGCCGGGGGCCTTGGGCTGTCCCTGGTCACACAGTGCTGAGCCCTGGCCCCACGGCCAAGGGACACCCCAGCGTGGCTGCTGGGCCGGGGTCTTAGCAGCAGGTACAGCTGGTCCCGTGGCTCCCTCCCACAAAGAGGCACATTAAAATGCTGATCTAATGCCAGTCTGGAGCCAAATAACGAAGAAGAGCTCTTTGCTGCTGCACACAGCTCTGGCTGAGGTGCACCAGGGGAACAGTCCAAGTGACATTCTCACATGAAAGCGTGGTTGGAGGTTGGGCTGTAGAGGAGACATTGGGGGGTCCAAGTGGAGCCAATTCCAATCCCATCAGCTTCCCTCTGTGAAGCACAGGGCGTGCAGAACGGGCCTCTTCCCAGCCAGCCTGGAGTCTGACCCACCAGGCTCCTGCCCTGGAGCTCCTGGAGCCCCAGGCTTGGTGTGTGTGGGGAAGGGGCTGTGGCACAGCTCCATTGGGGAAGGGGCTGTGGCACAGCTCCATTGGGGAAGGGGCTGTGGCACAGCTCTGCTCGGGGAAGGGGCTGTGGCACAGCTCCATTGGGGAAGGGGCTGTGGCACAGCTCCATTGGGGAAGGGGCTGTGGCACAGCTCCATTGGGGAAGGGGCTGTGGCACAGCTCCTTTGGGGAAGGGGCTGTGGCACAGCTCCATTGGGGAAGGGGCTGTGGCACAGCTCCACTGGGGAAGGGGCCGTGGCACAGCTCCATTGGGGAAGGGGCCGTGGCACAGCTCCATTGGGGAAGGGGCTGTGGCACAGCTCCATTGGGGAAGGGGCTGTGGCACAGCTCCTTTGGGGAAGGGGCTGTGGCACAGCTCCTTTGGGGAAGGGGCTCCATTGGGGAAGGGGCTGTGGCACAGCTCTGCTCGCCAGTCTCTGTTATTGACGGGCTGCGTCGGTAACGGATGTGCTGTGACCAGAGGGGTGCTCTGCCTTCAAGGCTGCATTACCCCGTCAGGAGCAGAGGTTTCACTGGCACCTGATAAGCCACATAAAACAGATAAATACTGGGGAGATGCCGTGTGTGAACACAATCAGTCTTGGCAGTGACACGATCCCTGTGTAACAGCCTGGCAGGTACCTGCAGCTTTGTGTTTTGCAGAGTGAAGGCAAGTTGAGCTGGAAGAGCTCTGGATTTGAGCTATGCAAAGCAGGAAATTGTGCATCCCCATGTCACATTCCAGGAAGAAGATTTCACCACTGCAGACCCATGAAAGTGGGGACACTTTGACCCAGGCATGGTTTGGTTTGGGAAGTGACCAGAATTATTTTTCCATTCAAAAATATGGTTGATGTGAACTCCAGATAGTGGAGACCCACTTCTGCATGCAAGTTGGAGAGACTGGGTGGCCCCAGTGCCTGCCTAGGAGCCTGGGAGCATGTCCCCAACACGTGCCCTCTCTGAGTGCTGTGGTGTCTCTGTTTTCATCCTTTCCCATTCTGGGACATCACAGAAAAATCCACCTGCGGATTGTTTATCTTGTTTTCTTGTGAGTAAAGATGCAGCCTTTAACTTCCTGTGGATGTAGTGGGTTGGTTAATGCCTGGGTAACCGAGGGAGGGGATGGGGGCATGGCAGTGTTAATGGGAGAACAGCTCATTTATAGTTCCAGCATGCTTTATGACATCAAAAGAGCATTGAGAGAATGCTTGGGATAATGTTAATTAGGGCTCAGAAATAAATGCTTTGCTTCCTCATTAATTGTTATCTCTTTGTTGTGCTCATTAGAAAGTGATTCCTAGCTGCTAAAGGTTGTGCAGCTGAGAGGAGATGTGCTGCTTGGGTGGAAGACACTGGGCAGCCCCATCCAAATCTGGTCCTCAGGGGTGAGGTGGTGGGGGGCAGCTGGCCCCCAGGAGCTGTGGGATAGGTGCTGAGATGGGGGATGCTCTAGAGAGCACCATCAATGCAGTGTGTGACAACCCCTGCCCCTATCTCCATCAAGCAGCCTTGCAGGGACCAGCTCTCTTCTCTGTAAAGTTTTCTTGTCTCAGCCATTTCTGCAGATTATGTGAAAATACACTTTGGAAAATTGAATCATAAAACTGTGGTGTAAATCCTTTTAAAAAGAGATCAAAGACCAAAATGCTAATAAGGCTGGGAACGGAATAAAATCTAGGCGCTTTGGTAAAGCAGAATAAAAATAAAGGAGGCCTACAAAGAGAATAACAAATTAAAAACAAGTTTAAAAAGAGCGATGGAGAAAAGAGGTTCAAAACAAGCAAAGGAGAAAGCCCTTAAAGCAAAGACTTTCATGTGCCCAGCACAGGCACGACCCTCAGTGCTGCCCCGACACACGGTGAACCCCTGCCTGGCCAGGGGCTCGAGGCCCTGCACCCACCCGGGGCTGCACCCAGCCCCTGCCACCTGTCAGGGTCACAGCCTTGGAGTCTCCCCTGTCCCACCAGACTGCTGGAACCTGTCTCCACCCAAACCACCTCAGTGAGAGAACACTGGAATGGGGATCTTCATCGCTGTGTCCTTCCTTGGGATTTCCCACGTTTCTCCACAGATGAGGACCAGGCAGGGCCCTGGGACAACAATTGCACGTGAAGACCAGTTGATGCACTCTTCTCAAACCCATAAATAACTGCCTTTGGGGAGGTGATTCGACCTGGCATGAGGAGAGTGCTTTTAAAACACACCAGTTCCCCCCAGCAAGGCGGCAGGCTGGCACAGGCCCCTGCACTGTGCTCCCTGACACTCCAACCCCGTTCTGGAGGAAATCAAGGGTTTTCTGGGGAGAGCTGCAGGCTCCTCATGCCGAGACAGGGTCACTGTCTGGAGGGGAATTA
>NC_082361.1:460000-532500 GCF_027477595.1 Haemorhous mexicanus | reverse complement strand
TATAATGCCACTAAATTAAACATTTTAAACTTTCACAATAGAGTAACTACTAAGAAAAAATAAAGGAAAATCTATGTCAAACAGAACTTGATGAATAATTGTAATAAATAATGCATTTTTTAAGAATTTCTCATGAACATTTTTCAATGTCATTAATTATTTACAATTATTCACCACATCATTTCTGAGAAGAGTTTTGGGACTCTGACTTGTTTGCTGGCAGTGTGCTGGGGTCATTAATGCTCAGACACTTGCAGCAGTGCTCCTCTCTGGCAGTGGGTGCTGTGCAGCCCTGGGGACCAGCTGCACTCTGCAGTCTGTGTTTTGGGTGGGCTCTCTGTGGGCCCTGACTGCCCCAAGGGAACAGACCCGTGGTGGCTGTGCCACTGACAGCCAGGCAGGTGGGTTTGGCTGTCCTGCAGGGGCACCTGGCTCATGGGGGAGCAGGCTGTGTGCTCCAGGTGCTGTGGTGTCCAGGGGGGCTGATGTCCACCCCACCACAGGGGCACTGCACCCACTGGCGAGCCCAGCCCTGCCTGTGGGTGCCCAAAAGTGTTTGTCTTTCTGGATGGGGTTTTCTGCTCCCACGGGAAGTGTGGGTGGGATTCCCAGCTGGTGGCAGCCACGGCAGCTCCAGCGAGCCCAGCTGGCTCCTGAGATGATGGCACGCTGTGGTGAAATGCCTCTGGCCCTCAGGGGAGGTGTTCCTCTGCCCTGTCCCACGGGCAGGCACAGCCCAGCAGCAGCAGTGGTGCCCCAGAGCTCTCGTGCATGGCCCAGGTGGACAAGGAGGGCCCTGGCTCCCAGGACGTGGCCTGGGCAATGCCTGGGTGTGATTCTCCCTGTGGGAGTTTCACCACTGGGTGCTGAGGATATTCCTCAGGCTCTGCTCCCTCTGAGCAGCTCTTTGCTTCCACCACTCCTGCTCTTTGAGCTCTGCTTTGGCCTTTGGGACCCTGGATCAGATTCACAACCCCACAGCTCTGCCCAGCCCGACCTTACAGACCCCAGCACAGTCCTGCACACAAAGCCAGAACAAGGTTTGAATCTGTTCCCACAGGATTTAATCAGCTGAATATGTGCCCACGCAGCCCAAGTGAGCTGCTCTCCATGGACTGAATCTCCATGACCCTTGCCATCCTCAAACACATCTGAGGGTCCCTTCCCGTTTCACTTGGAACAGATGTGAACTGATCTAACACTGTTCTTCTACTCAGATTTGGTGTCCCTCTCTCGTTTGGATGCACCACCTTTGGGGTGGGAGGAGACTTTGAAACTACCCTCTTTAATTGTAATTCAGCTACTTGTGATATTTTGGTACCAATTAATATTGATTTTACAATTGGTTTACAGAGATGTTGTTTTATTACTAATATATTTAATGTGCAAATCAATAAGAACACTTGTTTGGCTCTCTCCCTAGAAGGTAATAAAATCAAATATCTCAAGAGTAAAATGCTATCTGATCCATAAATGGCAGCAGCAGATGCTTAATGTAATAGTTAAAGACTATGCAGCATTCTTGGCACCTTCCACGCATTTTCCACACACACTGTACTAAAGTGACACTCAATAACTTGCTAGTTACAAAAAGTTTAGTAAATTTGTTGGCACCACATCAGCCTAAATGAAGGCTTCAGTGTCAAGAATGATGTTACATGGACAAAGTGGGTATTCCCTGCTGCTCCATGGGCAGAGCTCCTTTGGGTTTCCCAAATGGAGATTCCATAGCAGAAGCTCCTCATGTCCCTCCTGCTTCCTGAATCCCAGTGGATGGTGAATAATTTCGTGGAAAAAGCTCCTGAAAGGGGAGAGTCAGAAGGGTTGCTCCAGACTGACAGCTGTCCAACCTATTTGAGGGATTTAAAGCTCTGCAGATGCTTCTGGGAGCCATTCATAGAAGAAACCCTCAAAACAAAGTTGAATCCACCCAACATTTCAAATAAAAAGAAAAATCAAAGTTCTCTGCAGAATGAAATGCTGAACAACATTGAAATTACTCAATTATTCTCAATCTGGTAAAAGTGCTGCCCAACTGCTCCAAACAAGACCAATTGGATGGGTGCATTTTGGCTTTAAATCCCTACTGTGATAGGATTTGCCTCCTCTCACAAAGGATTTCGGACTGGCAAAGCTGCCTCCTCCAGCAGAAAAGCGTTCCATGCATTGCTGCAGGTTAGTTGGAGCTGCGGTGCTG
Organism: Haemorhous mexicanus; assembly: GCF_027477595.1. Classification (NCBI taxonomy): domain Eukaryota; kingdom Metazoa; phylum Chordata; class Aves; order Passeriformes; family Fringillidae; genus Haemorhous; species Haemorhous mexicanus. Next base: position 530,303 of record NC_082361.1, on the reverse strand, counting down.
CAGCTTGCCCAGCAGCAGTGGGGAGTGCCCAGCACGGAGCCCTGGCTCACCTGGGCTCTCCAGGGCCGTGCTGTCCCAGGGATGACAGCCTGCAGCCCCAGTTCCCTGCGGCTGACCCCAGGACACGGCGTCCTGTGGGTGACCCCACTCTGCTGCCTCTCCCTCTGCTGGAGGGCTCTGCAGGGACCTTTCTGTCCAGGAGGGCTGGGGTGGCATCGGGAGCCCCCTGGCACAGACAGTGGCCCTGGCTGTGTGTCCCCCGGGTGCCACAGCCGCCCTGCAGCAGCTCTGCCTGAGGAGCACCAGGGCTGGGTGTGCCCTGGCAGTGCCCCTGAATCTCGCTGGCATGGCACTGAGGGCCCAGCAGCACCCAGGCACATTTGGGCATTCCCCAGCTGGTAATCAGAGTGCCCAGCTTGTCTTCTCTTTCCACAGTCCCGCGAGGAGAAGGCTGTTGCCACTGCCCCAAGAGTTGCCAGTTGGGTGTTGTTAATAAGAGCTGCAGTTGAAGTGAATGTGAACGTGTCCTCCCCTGCACTCAGCACCAGCTGCCAGCAGCCCTGCACGCGTGCTCTTCTTCCATCACCTCTTGTCCCAGACAGGTGGAATGGCACGACTGCCATTGCAGGAAGTCGTAAAGTATAAAATGCTTCATTTGTTCATGAAATGGAAATCTGAATGGCCAGGGAAGGCCCCTGCAGTGCTGCTTCACAGCCAGCCCTGGGGTGGGCATTGTCCTGCTGCCTGCAGGGATGCCCCACCAGGGACCTGCTCCAGGCGTGCAGGGGCTCCCCACAGGCAGGGCCCCGAGGGTTTGGAAGGAAAAGGAGACAGCACGAGATTCAGGCTTTAGGAGGCACTCGAAACGTGGCTCGAGGCAGGAGGGGGCCCTGATGACACAGGCAGACCCCACCAGGCTCAGTGTGCAGCCACCAGCCCTCGGTGACCCTCCCTGGGCAGAGGTGGGTGAGCATGGCCCGGCTGGGTGCAGAGCCCACAGTCCCATCTGGAATATGCAATGTGGAGACAATAGAGCAAAGTGTAACCACTGTTTACAGAAAAAATTGTCAAGGATTTATTTATTGGAAGTGACTGAGGAATATGAATTCTACACTCCATTTAAAATGCTTTTTATTTCTCTCAGCCTTGGGGCTCTGAGTACATCTAATTTCACCCATAGCTATAATTCTCCACCAAACAGTTCCTGCTTCTCCTCTGGGTTCCTGAGAGTCATTTTGGTTTATGTCCTCTCCGGTGCAGCTCGTGCTGTGGCTGGAGACAGTTACACACCGGTGAACTTTCCCAACACCCCCTCCCCAAAGGGGGCACACACACACGCAGTGTGAGCGAGTGGCATGCACTGGGAACAGCTTGACGCCTCACTATATATTTATCTAAAAAAATAAAACTCCAAATGTCTTTATCATGTAGGGGTTTCTCCTGAGGAGCCTTGTATTTCACTGCAGACACTTTGATTGTCCCTACCTTGCAGCTAACAAACTATTAGTTTTGTTAGTATATTTATTCCACTAAAATTGGAGCCTGTGATTACAAATCCAATGCTGTGATTGAGTCAGGGTTTGAAAATAAATCTGTCTGGGGCTCATCTGGCATTTTGGTGCTGGGAGAGGCAGCATCAGGCACTGCTCCTGCAGCCCAGCTGTGGGCTGGACCCTCCAGCTGTGGGGGCACCAGGGCCAGGGGCACAGCCACGCTGGCCCTGCTGGCTCCCTGCTCAGGGGTCGGCTTCTGGGGCTGGGACCCGCTTCCCCAGCCCAGCCAGCAGGGCCTGGCTCTCCAAACAGTGACAGTGTTGGGCCAGAGGCTGATGCACGGCCACAGTTTGCTCCATGCCCCAGCCCTTCCTGGGCTTGCTGCTCCACGAGGCTTGTGGCACTTGAGCAGTATCCTGGGGACATGACAGCTTAGCTGCCAGGGCAGGAGGTGCCCCTTCCCAGGAGGGTGCTGCCAGCCAGGCTGTGCCCAGAGGGATGGTGATAGCTGGGGTGCCCCTGACGGGACCAGGCCAAGGAGAGAGGTAGGGAGTGAGACAGGAGAGGGACAGGGTGGTGCTCCTGCCGTTCTGATGCTCCCCCAGAATATTTCCCAGAAGGCTTCTCTGCTGTGCAATTGCTTGCTTTGAAATAAGTGAGCTGTTCTGTTTCTGTTTCTGCAGGTAGGCAGTGAGAGCATTCTCACTGCCTGGGTATCACCCCTTGCAAGCTCTCAGGAGGGGAGCGAGCAAGACAGAAACCACAGCACTCACTCAGGTAATGGCAGACTGTCCCTCTGTCCCTGCCCTGTGCCATCTGGCTCAGGTGGGGGGGGACAATGACCTCAGCCCCAGGTGGGGCTGCCCAGACACCTCCCGTGTCCCTCCAGCCACCTGAGATGGCCCCGCTCCCGAGAGCTGCTGGTTCCCTGCCTGGCTGCAGCAGCACAGAGCTGGGGTGGTGCAGGGGCTGTCCCTGCACCCTCCCTGCTGGTGCCACCTGCACCTGGCCCTGGGTCCCAGCCTGGCACCCCCGGCCGTGCCACCTGCAGCTCCAAGTCCCTGAACAGGAACACATGCCCTACTGTATGTACATAGGGAAAAAACCTGTCAGGGAAGATTAAAACCCCAGACAGTCTTTATTGTAAGATTGTTTTTTTCATTTATTTATCCCCTTTTTTCCCTTTTAGCAAGAGTAGTCAGGGTTTGATATGATTAGAATTGCAAATCTTGCATGTTAAAAGGGAAGCACTGAAGTAAAAGGATGCTGCCTGTGTAATGAGGCACGTTTTAAATCCAGGCTAGGTAAATTTGGTGTTGAGCATAAAGGGTATGAAATAAACTCGCAGTGAGCTCAGCAAATGCCCCAAGGCGCGTCCCCATTAGTATTCCCATTTGTGAGCTCACTTCATAAGACTAATGGAGTTGCTACCTGGGGACATTAATTGTGCATGACACCATTGCCGAGCCTTTGTGCACTCTTACTAATATCACAGTGCCTCCTTGACAAAACGCCTGCAAAGATTACAAACATACCTAAAATAACTGCCACATTCACACTCATATTTGACAGGGATCTTCGAGTTCAGTTACAATAGAATTACCATCATTTCTTACACCTCTGGCTTTTTATTACATTAAACAATGGTTGATATTGCTTCCTTAAACCAGTGTCAGATTGTGTAAAATCTCTCTATCTCAGGCTTTTCTATTAAGCCTCCCATTTATCAGGGGAATGTATAGCTTCCATACTTGACTCTTACTACAAATATTATATATTATATACTTAAGCACGCGTGCACATGCACACATCACCCTTCTTCTGTGTTAAAGGCACAGCAACATTTCTGAGCCCTCCCAATTAATACTGAAAGGCTCTGCTGCAGCGTGAGGTGCTCCCAGGTCTGCCACCATTAATTACAGCATCATCTCTGGGGGAAAGCCTTCCCGGGCCTGGGCTCCCTGTTTTGAATCCCAGTCCAGGATTAAGATGATGGATGAGAGGATTTGCTGAATTTGCAGCAACCGGGGCAAGATTCTGTCGAGGAAAGCAGATGAATTGGAATCTTCTGGAGCTCTGCCACACCAGGCTTGTCTTTTTTAGGGCTCTGTGGGGCTCCCCAGCAGCATGGCCCCTGGCCTGGCCTGTGGAGCTCCCCTCCAGCCCCCGTGCCTGTGTGCACTGCTCCCTTGCAGCTGCCAGGCTGCACTGAGAGGCATTGCTGGGACACCAGGCTCACCCTTGAAAGAGAGGTGAAAACAAGGTACCAAACTGAATTAATGTAAAGCCTTTGAGGATTCAATGCTCAGATGCTTGGAGGAAGGGTTCAGTCCTTCACAAATAAATTTTTAAAAATATATTTATACAAAAATCTAAGTGTTTGCAATTTTTTCTGGCGCTGGCACCATCTGTACCACAACAGCCTTTGATTTTGCTCTTTCCCCTCTGCACTAGAGCCTCCTCTGAGATTTCCTCTTGGAGAAGAGCCTTGCCAAGCTGCAGGTAAGGGAAAATTCTTGGATGTGCTTTAGAAAGCTCTTCACCCCACCTTCCCTCTCCCAGAGGTGGCCCTGGCTTTGCCATCAGCTGCCCAAGGACATTCTGACTGCACCATGTGGCAGTATTAAAAGAAAAGTCCAACTCTTTATGCACTAGACAACAAAACACTTTGTCTAGATAAGGATATCAGTGTTTATTTCAAATTCCTGACCTTTGAGATGGAGCAGGCAAGGACCCATGGAGACATGAGACAGAAGCTGTGCTTCTGCTCTTGGGGTTATAGCTGGGAGAGACTGGGGCTGGATCTCAGCTGCAGCTGTAGGGGATGGCACTTCAGGAATGGCTATTTCTATTTCTATTTCTATTTCTATTTCTATTTCTATTTCTATTTCTATTTCTATTTCTATTTCTATTTCTATTTCTATTTCTATTTCTATTTCTATTTCTATTATTTCTATTTCTATTTCTATTGACAGGATTTATTGGAATTAATATTAATTATTAGTTTGCAGTGGTGCCTATCAGCAGCCAATCACATATTTCTTTACAAACTTGTTCTACAACTTGCTGCAGCAAGAAAAGGCACAGGGTGATCATGGGCAAAGCTGCCCCCGGGGTCTGGGGACTGCTCCTGCCTCGGGCTGGTCCTGTCCCACACCTCCTGGCCCCCAACAAAGGCATGCTGATGCGCAGGCAGGAGGAGCCCCCGGGGCACAGCAGGGCTTTGCACCGGGCATTTGAGAGGAGCCCTGCAGAGAGGAGCCCGAGCTGAGGAGCACACAGTGCCTGCATACGGCTGATCCGCCCTGTGGAGCTGGCACGCAGTCTTTTCCTGCTGTCTCATTGACTTCTTGCCAAAAAAGGTTTAAAATGCTGGAGTTTTCTCTGGAATTCTGAAGTTGGGACTTAAAAATACTTCAAACACTTGGTTTAATAGGCCTTCACATCAGCGTATTCCCAGTTTCACACAGCTCCCTAGTGACACGGGACCTTTTGTCAAGCACATATGAAATTAAGTGAAATAAAAATCATATTAAAAATTATTACCATCTAACAGCCATTAGTCTGCACATTGCTGTCACGTCTTGATGGATTTCTCACTTAGTTCAATGAATGTTCTAACGACAGTGATAAAATCACTCAGAAAAAAATATAATAAACTGTTAACCCTTCCCGTGGCTGCTTGTTTTTCAAATCCCTTTAAGAACTGTTCAGCAGTGAGTTGCTCCCCAGGGTACTTGCCTTAGATGAAAACCTGCCTCTGCCTGACTTGGGCACGATGGAGAGGGTGGGAATCCTGTTCCAGCCCTGCCCAGCGAGGGACGTGGCCGGCGGGGGACTGTCCTGGCAGCAGAGGATTGTGACAGAGCCCTCTCTCCTTCCAGAGCAAGCCCTGGGCTCCAGTTCCCTTGGGGAGCCCCGACTCTACAGCAGCGATTCCGTGGTGCCCAGCCCGCACAGTGCAGGGATCTCCCTGTTCCCTGGCAGACCGAGGCTCAGCCCCTGGCCTGGGGAGAGCCGCAGGGCTCCCAAGGCAGCTGTGGGAGGGGAGAGGCGCTGACTCGGGTCCCAGGGCACAGGTGAGAGCAGGGCCGTGGTGGCTTCGGGTGCCCGAGCCCGACGGAGCGGCTGCGGCAGGGCGGCACGGCTCCCCAGAAGGGCATCTGCAGTGGGCCATTAGCACGGAGCTACTGAACGGGCAATCAGCACGGCCTCGTTAATAAAATACCTCCATCTGAACGCCATGAATTACTCTGTGTGCTGCTGGAGCTCTCTGGCTAATAGCAGCCTCGGCAGCCTGGCATCCTGGGTTTGTTGTGTCCTGCAAATTTAATGCACGCGTACTGCTACGGAGAGTGGTGGGTGAGATGTAAATGACAGACTGCAGGAGCAGACGTGGCAGTGTAATAAACTCAGCTGGCACTTCTCCTGAGTTGTATTTAGCCTACCACGTTCTGTGGAAGCATGGCAGCGGGCCAGCATGTGCAAGTGCTCGTGCCTGGACGTGCATGGGACACGGCCAGCGCGGGCACGGTGGCAGCGGGGCCCTCGCAGGTGACGATGGCCGTGGTCACAATGTGTCCTCTCCGCCGGTGCTGCCTGTCAGAATCCATTCGACACAGAACAGAAGGCAGGGTTCAACTCCCCCGGTGTTAAACCTTTGCTCTCTGAGCAGGAGGGTCCTGAGCCCCGGGGGCATTTCTGGCTGCTGGAGCCGGAGGGAAGTGAACACCTTTTTGTGACAGTTGTCACTCAGCAAACTGTTCTGCAAGACACCTGATTGTGGTATTAGAAAGACAGATGGATGTTCCCAGGAAGATCAATGAACTGGCCGGGTCTGTGATGACACGCAGCTCGCCTCCCTCTCGGTGCAGTGACAGCCCAGCTGCCCACGGAGAGGACACCGAGGGCACCCCGGGGCTCACAGCCCTGGACCAGCCTCCCGGCACCGGGGCGCGGCAGCGCCCTGCTGGGGGTGGAGGGAGCTTGTAGAAGAGCAGCACAAACTGGCAGCATTTGGAGGGAAGCCGAGATAGAGATAGATGAGGTTTTGGGCAGACTGTGCTAGGAGAAAGCAAGCTCTGGGGCAGGGGAGCCCCCAGCCTGGGAATCACTGTGAGCATGGCAAGGGGTGGCAAGTGCCAGCTCCTCCCGAAGCCATCGAGACAGAAAACCCTGGGAGGCTGGAGAAGAGGGAGGGCTCTTCTAGGGGCCTCAGGGCAGGCGGTGAGGAGGCCGTGCAGAGCCCGGGCTGGCAGAGGCTGGACTGGCAGAGGATGGGCAGGCTGGGCTGGCAGAGGCTGGGCAGGCTGGGCAGGCAGAGACTGGGCAGGCTGGGCAGGCAGAGACTGGGCAGGCTGGGCAGGCAGAGGCTGGGCTGGCAGAGGCTGGGCTGGCAGAGCCCAAGCAGGCAGAGCCCAGGCAGGCAGAGGCTGGGCAGGCAGAGGATGGGCAGGCAGAGGCTGGGCAGGCAGAGGCTGGGCTGGCAGAGGCTGGGCAGGCTGGGTTGGCAGAGGCTGGGCAGGCAGAGGCCGGGCTGGCAGAGGCTGGGCAGGCTGGGTTGGCAGAGGCTGGGCAGGCTGGGCAGGCTGGGCAGGCAGAGGCTGGGCAGGCAGAGGCTGGGCAGGCTGGGCAGGCTGGGCAGGCAGAGGCTGGGCAGGCAGAGGCTGGGCAGACAGAGCCCAGGCAGGCAGAGGCAGGGCTGGCAGACCCCAGGCTGGCACAGCCCGAGCTGGCAGACCCCAGGCTGGCACAGCCCAGGCAGGCAGAGGCAGGGCTGGCAGAGCCCAGGCTGGCACAGCCCAGGCAGGCAGAGGCAGGGCTGGCAGAGCCCAGGCTGGCACAGCCCAGGCAGGCAGAGGCAGGGCTGGCAGAGCCCAGGCTGGCACAGCCCAGGCAGGCAGAGGCAGGGCTGGCAGAGCCCAGGCTGGCAGAGCCCACGGGGCAGCGCTGGTGCAGGTCCTGCTGCCCTCGCCCTCCCAGCTCAGACACTGCCGAGCTCGGCCATGGAGCAGCCAGGTGCTAAATGGGAAATCTGATTGTTCATCCTTTGTTTCCCTCCCTCCATGCCGAGAGAGAATTAAGTCAAAGCCGATTCTGAGGAAAAGAGGATCTGTTCTGCCATCCATCATGGACGAGAGCACGGCTGGGCAGATCTACAGGCCTCCGAAGGCCCGTACGGATGTGTTGTCCCAAATCTCATCTCCATGGCTCAGGCTGATTGATCTCGGCTATTCAGACCTGTGGAGCTCAATGATTTCTCCCTCCTAACCTCTACCTGCTTCCTGCTGTATTTCATATGGAGGTGATTCTTGTAGAAGTGTTACGTTTTGAGAATAAACCTGATCAGGTCTGAAGCAAGGGGACTGAATCCTTTTCCTGCTGTAGCTCCAGCATGATGCCAGAGTTGCCCCTGTGCTCCTGGCTGAGCTGCTGGGCTGAACAGCCCCTGTTTCCTGCACCCTCATGTTTGTAGGACATGAAGGAGCTGTCTCCCTGAGCTGGGGCATTCATTGGCATTTTCATACAAAGAATTACAGACATGTAGGCATGGAACAGACCTCATCTAATCTGTCTCTCTGCAGTGAGGCAAGATCACAGGCTCCTTGCAGATGTTTCTCTACCCAGTGAGTGAAACCCCCAGTGACCTTCCACAGCCTGTATTTCCTCTAGATTATAACCTGCTTATGCTTTGGGAGTTGCTGCCTTATCTCACCTAGGTTTTCCTTCCTGCAAGGACAGCACAATATTTCTGTATTATTCAAGAAAAAAAAAAAAGGACAACCATCCTTTTTCTCCCAAAATTTTATGTCCTCAAAGACTTTAATGGACAGAGCTCCTCTGCTCCACACTAAGTAATTCCAGGTCCACCAGCTTCCATTATCATGCACTGCATTTTCTGAACCTGCTGAGTTTCTGTTGCCTCTGGATTCTTTCCCATTTTCTGTTCACTTAAAAGGGAAAGCTGAGGATGTCCCTGGAAAGACCAAAGTTGAATTTTCTCTCAGGCTACAGATGTGGGCTATGTTTTGCCTGCATTTTATCAGAGCATCACCCTCCTGACAGATGCCGTGGTTATTGCAGACCCTGGATCCTCCCCAGCTTCTGCTTGCTCGAGCAGTAATCCCTGCTCTGCACTGTGTGTGCTCTTTTCTCTCCCACACAGAGCCACTCTGTGCCTGTCTGTGCTGAAGTGCCCCTCAGTGCTCTCAGACCATGGCCAGGGACCCTGGATGAGTTTAAATGCGCTCCTGCTTGGCACTGCTCACAAACTCTTTGCTTGGCCACCTGCAGGACGTGCTCAGACAAAAGGCTGGAGGCCTGGGCAGCCACATGGCCTCCTCCTGGGGCTGCCAGGAGGTGACACGTCCTCCTTGAGCAGGGGCTGTGGGGTGTAGGCACTGCCTGCAGTGGGCTGTGCCGTGGCACTGGCAGGGAGGCAGGGATGCTGCATCTCCTGCCACGGGAAGGACTTCATGGACAGCCTGGCTGGGAGGAGGCAGAGGGAAGGGGAAGAACGGGCTCCAAGCGTGCTGCCAGTGTAAATTATCTCAGCCTGTTACTGCTGCCCATAAAGAGCTCTGTGGAACTGCGAGTGCACCACTCCAGAGACAACTGCAGGGAGCTTCATCATTGCTAGCAAAGAGGATGCCCTGCTTACTGTGAGAGGTTCCAGAGGGCAGGCTACAGCCATGAACAGGTTACAGGGCAATGAAAGCCAAAGGACTCAGGAACAAGGCACTTTAAGCTCTCCCTGCTTGTGTGGGTCTGTGAAGAGCAGAATCTGGCATCATTTGCTATGCCCAAATCCTGCTGAATGACCTGCAAGCAGTGCCTTCCCCTTCCTCTTCATGCCTGAACACATCTTATTTATTAGTGGAAAAGTTTCCTCCTAATGAATTTGCCACAAAAAGGAGAAAAATGGCCATGGCCTCAACATGGGGAAAATGGCAAATCCGATGGTGGCAATTAAGCAGAAAACAAGACAGGGATCTGCAGGCAGCCCGGAGAGAAGGGGTTAAATTGCCATGGAAACAACCATGCATTATTTACATGGCCTAATGAATAAAACATTTAAGTAGTAGGCTAATAAATTTCAGAACACAAAGCAAAGTAAGCTATGATTTAAATATATGCCTCTGATGAATATAACTTGAGTTATAGAGCTGAAGCAGTGGGAGACCCAGCTCAGTTTTACTCCCTCATCTCACTAACATGAAGGTATATCTTCTTTTTAATAAATGATTTTTCCAACGAGCACACAAATTGGCATGAAATTCTCTCCTGTCAGGCATCCTGAAGCCTTTTCTAATAGCTTTTCTTGTGAATTTCTGTTGAGGTAGGAATGCTTTTGTTTTGGTTTTTTCCCCTCCTGCACATTCTGCCAGATTTCTGAGCAGGATAACATTAGCAATCAATTTGTTAAACTGTTAGCAGAACATATGTTGGAAGGTTTCAAACAGACCCAGACTGAAAGATGTGTTGTTTATTGTGTATCAGATATACGTGTGATCCATATGGCTCCAAGTGCAGGATCCCTTTGTTTTCCACCCACTGCAGATTTCCACCCGTGTTCTCCATGTGGATCAGTCAGGGACACCATTCCAATAGGGAAGAACATGGCACCTCCCTGCAGCCAGCCCCTGCAGCCAGCCCCTCTGCCTGTCCCTCTGCCTGTCCCTGCAGCCTGTCCCTGCAGCCAGCCCCTCTGCCTGTCCCTGCAGCCTGTCCCTGCAGCCAGTCCCTCTGCCTGTCCCTCTGCCTGTCCCTGCAGCCTGTCCCTGCAGCCTGTCCCTGCAGCCAGTCCCTCTGCCTGTCCCTCTGCCTGTCCCTGCAGCCTGTCCCTGCAGCCTGTCCCTGCAGCCTGTCCCTGCAGCCAGCCCCCCTGCCTGTCCCTCTGCCTGTCCCTGCAGCCAGCCCCTCTGCCTGTCCCTCTGCCTGTCCCTCTGCCTGTCCCTCTGCCTGTCCCCCTGCCTGTCCCTCGGCCTGTCCCTCTGCCTGTCCCTGCAGCCTGTCCCAGGGGCACTGGCTCTTGCAGGGGCACAGGGGGTGCCTCAGGTGGGAAGGGTGTCTGGCAGCCTGGGAGGGCTCCCTGTGTGCTGTGGGACGTGGTGCTGAGTGCCAGCATGGCCTGTGCACAGCAGGCCTGGGCTCCCCTGGCATGGGCTGTGCCAGCTGCTGAGCAGCCCATCCACCTTGGCACAGGAGTGGGCACCGTGCCACAGGTGAGGGACAGCAGGTCCCCAGAGCACTCCTGGGAGCATCCCTTTCCTCTGCCTCGATGGTCGTGAGAAGCCAGGCTGGTGCACATGCCAGGGGACACTGCACAAGCCCCACAGTGACAGCCTCCCAGGCTCTGGATCCATTTCCACCTGTGCTTTCTGCTGCAGCACCTGTCCTGAGAGCGCAGGCACAGCGGTGACAGCGTGACAGCAGTGACAGTGGTGACAGCAGGGACAGCCCTGGCAGGACTGGGCAGCTCCAGGCAGCCCCAGGGCAGGGGCCAGGGCCTGGGCAGTTCTGCACCCCACAGGGGCTCCAGCATGCTCCCAGCAGGTGAGGGAGCCCCGAGGCTCCCCTGCCCTGGGGACAGAGTGGCTGTGGAGGCTTGGCCGCCTGCCTGGCAGCCAGGTGGGACACCTCCATTTCTCCATTCTCCTTCCATGGGCAGGCTGGAATCTGCTGCTGCTATTTTTAGAAGGATGGTATCTATCAATCCATGGAGCAGATTGCTGGCCACAAAGATAGATGAAACAACAGCTGGTGCTTGGGAGAGGGATCAGGACAGTGGAGAAGCTGCTGCTTGCTGAGCCCACATACTCAGCTGTCAGCAGGCAGTTCCAATGTGGGAGCTCAGCATTGCTCAGCATTGCTAAGGACCCAGTCACACCAGCTCCACTCTGGCATCTGAGCAGGCTGGGGGCTCCCCTCCCTCCCTCCCTCCCTCCCTCCCTCCCTCCCTCCCTCCCTTCCTCCCTTCCTCCCTTCCTCCCTTCCTCCCTCCCTTCCTCCCTTCCTCCCTTCCTCCCTTCCTTCCTTCCTTCCTCCCTTCCTCCCTCCCTTCCTCCCTTCCTCCCTTCCTCCCTTCCTTCCTTCCTTCCTTCCTTCCTTCCTTCCTTCCTTCCTTCCTTCCTTCCTTCCTTCCTTCCTTCCTTCCTTCCTCTTGAAAACAATATTTTAACCTTAAATAACAAAATCCTTACTGAAATTAATTTTTGACTAGTGTATCACTTTGCAAAAATGCCATTTTTAGTCCTGAAGCCTGAATGGAGAGGTCTGAAAGACCAAGCAGTGCTGCTGACAAAGCTTCAGAGACAGTCTGTTCGTCGGGTCAGGATGTGCACAAAAGCAAGTCCACCTCTAACAACTAGTCAGCTAGTAAATAAAAGAGAGTTAGCCTTTGTCTTGATCATCAGGACCATGACAGTTTTGGTTCAGAGAGAATGATTTTCTGGATAAATCCAGGAGTTAAAAAAAAAAAAGAAAATGAAGGATCACATTGCTGACTGGTAGACAGGAGATGTGGTGGGGGAAGAAACCAGATGAATTGTGTTGTCTAAACAATTTGTTATGAATTATCCAGTCAACTGTAATGAAAACATATGGACAAAAATCACAAGAAACTCCTCCAATGTTTTAAGATGTGAGTGATGCTGATATTGACTGGGGGCCTGTTGCACAGCTCTGTGTATTGGGGTTGCAAAAGAGGACACTGAAAAGAACTGGGGGGACCCAATTTGCAAAAGGGACATGGAGGTGTTCCAGCCCTCCAGCAAAAGCAGAGCACTGCTCTCATCGTCTGGGGAGGTTCAGAAATGTTTTGTTCTGTTCTGATTTTGAGATTAAAGATGGGAACGATCAGAATTTCCCCAAAGGGGGGCTCTGAGCCCTGCCAACAGGCAGCATCCCTTCAGTGGGCTCTGCCCTGAGCGGTCAGGGAGGGGCCCTGCAGCCCCCCTGCCTCAGTGCTGAGCCCCCTCCCCAGTGCTGGGACCCCTTTCCTGGCTGGAGGAGTGGGTCCCGAGCAGCCCTGGCAGCTCTGCTCCCCTCTGTCCCCATGAGGAGCAGCACAAACGAAATGCCAGCCGTGCAGGCGCCGCCCGCAGCCGTCACTCTCCTCCAGGTAATTAATTGCCCTGTAAAGTGCTGGAGATACACGGCATGAAAAATGCTGTATGAAAGGGACTGACACAATAGAGCTGTTGGTACTTAGACTGCTAAAAGCCAGGATAGGATGACTGAGGCAAGTACATTTTTAGTGACTCTTTAAATTCGAAAGGTGCATCAGTGGAAACTTGGGCAATCCATTGCCCCTGGCTGCTGCCATGCTGGGTTTAAGGTACACACACAGACAGGCCAGAATCACAATCTCCATATGAAACAGTTATTTATAACTACTGACAGCAGGAATTATGTGAAATAAACATAATTTATAGTTATTCCAGGAAAAGCCATCAAAATGAAAACTAATAAAGATTTCCTTCAGCTAAGAAGGTGTCAATTTGTTAAAAACCAATGGCCAATGTCAGTGCAGATGACAGAATTATTAATATATTTCCAAACAATGTACATGTTTTTACACAGTCCACTTCTCTGGTCTGGGGATGCGGTGGAGAACACAAGGGCTGGATTAATTCAGACAATTTTTTTCTTCTTTAAATTTGCAACTCTCATTTTTTACAGCAAACACTGAAAGCAACCCCAAGGTCATGAGAGGCATGGCCTGCTGGACAGGGGCTGGAACAGAGGTGGTGAGTGGGGCAGCACCAGGGAGCTGAGAGCTGTCAGACCCTCCCCAGCAGCAGGAAGGTGAGAGCCCAGGGAGACTCATCCTCTGCTCTGCTCCGTGGTTCCCCAGAATGCTGCAGGCATGCAGTGACATCCTCTGCCTCGCTGCTCACAACGTGCCTGCAAAGGCTTCCTAGAGCATTTCACTTGCTGCTTCTGCAGTTCGAGGGCTCCCACCTGTGTTTTGTACCGTTTTGTGCTGACACAGAATGGGATAGAGCAATTGCAAATTCCAAAGACAAATGAGCAAAGAGACACTCCTGATGAGCACTGCATTGTCAGTGTGCCACGGGATGGCCAGGCTGCTGGCAGGCAGAGGCACCCGGGGCACAGGGAGCTGTGTTTGGGCAGGGAGGGGCTGGCTGTGCTCCGGGGCTCCTCTGGAACCCTCCCTCTGCCACTGCTGGTGCTGGAAGTGCAGCAGTGCTCCCATGGTCGCTGGGAGCAGCAGGGACATCCCCCTGCCCGCTGCAGTCAGGCCACCTGGGCAGAGGGGCTCTGGCTCCTGGTGCTGGGACTGCTGCTGCTGCAACCACAGCCTGGCAAGGCTGGCTGAGTGGGAAGCAGCCAAGCCCAGCTGGGACAGCCTGGTCCAACATGATGGACCCCAAAAGACTCATATTTTAGCCCTGATTTGGGATCTGTTCTCACACTGTCAGGTCTTTGTCACTTGATGCTGCTGCTCAAGGTATCCCCTTGGATCCTCATGTGAGCAGCTTGCTTGGCTTATCTGATGCTGCTCTCAGTCGGTTCAAATCTTATTTATCAAATAGACAGCATTTTGTTTCGATGGGTGATTTTTCATCTTCCATTAGTGAAGTTGTTTCCAAGGTTCCCCAGGGCTCTATATTGGGCCCGTTGTTATTTTGTGTTTATATGCTGCCACTGGGTTATATTATTCATCAGCGTGGAGTAGCTTTCCATTTCTATGCAGATGATTCTCAAATTTATTTGTCTGCTAACCCTCATGCTGTCTCAGCTGTCTCCGCACTATCAGCCTGTCTCTCTGACATCACAAGATAGATGTGGCAAAACTTTTTGCTGTTAAATTCAGACAGAAGAGGTGAGGCCTGCCTGGATGCCAGCATTTTATTTCCTGGGCTGACATTTCCAATCGGATCACTTCCAGGATCTCATCTCGTGCTGCCCCTCGTGCGCTCCTGCTTTAGCTCCTGCTCCTCCCTGATTTGTTGCCCTGGCCCAGCTCTCACCTCTGTCTGCAGAGGGATTTGGGCTGCTCTTGGCATTGCAGAGGGAGGCAGTGGGCTGGGGACCGACCTCCCCAGCTCTCACTGCTGGCAGCCCCACAGGACCTTTGCTTGTTCCCGGTGCTGGCAGAGGGGACAGCCCATCTCACGTGGGCACCCAGCACGCTGCTCTCAGCACAGTGCAGTGCTTTACCACTGTTTCTCAGGATGCTTCTAAGCTTTCTAATCTTTACAATTCAGTGGGATTCAAAAAACATGATGGCAGATACAAGTCCTACACAGCCCCATGCATGATCTTGCTGCTTGGAGTGTTTGTAAAAGACAACAGACACCCCTGAACTGCTGCTGAGGAGCGGGGCCAGACCCCTGTGTGGGGACCCAGCATCTCCTCCGGGACCTGTTTGGGTTTGTTCCTCTCCATGGCAGCGTGGTGGCACTGCCTGGCACGGCTCTGCCAGCACCCATCCTCCTCTGAGTGATCCTGCCAAGCAGCCCAGGCTCCCCTCCCCAGTGTGCTGCCCACAACTTCAAAATCCTTCAAAAATAGTCCATTTGTTCCTATAAGGATGCACCAACTACTACTCACAGAGACATCAAATAAATCTACTTCATACATTATTTGTTAACTTCATCAAATAAAGTACAATTTTATGGCTTAAATGTCAATCTCCACAGCTCATTGAGTTCTTTAAAACAGCACAGACTTGTCTGTTTACAGAAGCAAAAATTAGGCAGGCAGCTTTCAGCTGGTGCAGGGATCCCATTGGCTCACGTACAAGGAAGAATCATAAAATACATTTGATGTGGAGAGCGTGCAATTTGACAAAGACAATTTGATTTGTCCATGGCTTTTAAAATATTCATCCCACTCTGATGGACTATAGTTTTATAAATATGGATTACCATTAACTGGCACAGGCAGCCGCTGCCTGCAGAGTGTTTCGTGAAGCTTGTTGGGAATGAAGGCCTCCAATAAAAAAAATCATTATCTCTGCCTAAAAACGCTAATCAGTAACGTTGGGTTCATTTGCAGCTCAGAGGTCAGTAATTCACTTCAACTGCTTCTGTGTTTGCAGTGTTTGGGAGGAAAAGGGGTTCCCAGTTTTACTGCTCAGATGTAGAAGTGGCTGCTGCCAAAGGGGGAACTGCCGAGGCAGGTCAAGAGGACACACACAAAATTTAACTGCTGCTTCTGTCAGACAGCTGAACTGCTTTTTTTTCTTGAGACAGGATAAAAATAAGAAGTTCATAATAAAAGAAATAAAAAATCAGTTTGAAATCCAGGGAAAACAATTGTAAGATTTGAGAAGGCTTTTGTTGGCTTCAGATCCAAACCAAAGTCTGAGAGACCAGGGAAGGAGCCCATTATGCTCTTCTCCAGACCCATAACAAGTTCATTCCTGGAGCAAAGTACTCTGACTATAGCATGGTCACACTGCCAAGCACCCACAGCAGAGGTGGGGAGTCCAGCGTGCAGCTGGGGACCCAAGAGAGCCAAAACCTTTGAGTTTCTAACAATAATTCAACAGTAATTCAACTTGGGAAGTAGATTCAACTTCCAGCCCAAAAGTTTATTCAAGTTAAGAAAACACATTCTCAGATTAAAAAGAGTATTGCACCACTGTCAATTTTCAGACGTTGCCATCAGGAAAAAAAAATTACATTTCAGGCTGACGAGCGACTAATCAAGGCAAGTGAAACGGTGCTGCAATAAATTACTCCGCAGCGAAATAAACCACACAAACAGACCGATGATAATAAATGTAAATTATTTCTCTGAAGAAATTTTCTTGGTATATGAGTAATACGAACCATCAGGAAGGAGTCTTCCTTAACATTAATTACAGAAAATGACAAGTGAGCTGATGACTGCGAAGGCTCATTATCTGAGAACATATTCACAACTTTGCAATTTGCGCGAGATGTACTCGGGCTAAATTAATCTCCCTTCTTTGCATGAGCCTCTTCTAATTTTCATGTTATTAACAGGTTTGCAGTATCACTCAGTGCTTGTCACTCTAATCAGGTTTCGGCATGTTCGCAAAAGCGAAGTGTCATTTATAAGGATAAGCCCTCATAATGGCGCTCTCTTTCATGTGGAGAATTCTACAAGGTTGCTTTTAATAAGGTCCTTTAATCATCTCCCTTTGCTCAACTTTTGGCCCCTCTGTTTTTTCATGAAGAGTCATTAAAAGACTTTGAAGTTCATCAAGGATGAAAAATTCATGACATTGTGGCAGGAAAAAGGCCAAGGGATGGAGGAACATGCTGGGCAGGGGCTGGGCACAGCCGGGGATGGGGATGGGCGCTCCCGGGCTCTGCCGGCTGTCCCCGCAGCGGAGCCAGTGCCGAGCCCGCCGG
Source organism: Haemorhous mexicanus (assembly GCF_027477595.1). Classification (NCBI taxonomy): domain Eukaryota; kingdom Metazoa; phylum Chordata; class Aves; order Passeriformes; family Fringillidae; genus Haemorhous; species Haemorhous mexicanus. The sequence continues at coordinate 513,454 of NC_082361.1, read as the reverse complement.
GCCGCCCTCGGCCGCTGTCCCATTCCAAACCTCTGGCTCGGAGCTGGAAGGGGGCGAGGGGCGGCCCTGGCCGGCAGCCGCTGTCCCGTTCCGAACCTCTGGCTCGGAGCTGGAAGGGGGCGAGGGGCGGCTGCTCCTCCCCGCAGCGGCCCGCGGCCCCGGCCGCAGCATCCTCCCCGCTCCTCGGCCCGGCACGGGAGCGCTGCCCGCGGTGCCACCGAGGGCGCTGATGTCGCTGTCCCTCCCCTTCCTGGGGCCCCAGCCCTGGGTGACAGCACAGCACTGGTGGCATCTCGGCTGTGACGCTCAGGCTGCCCCGGTGACAGCCGGGGTGCCCCGGTGGCTGGCGAGGAGCCGGCCCGGGCAGATCGCTCCCCTGCCCGAGCAGATCGCTCCCCTGCCCGGGCAGATCTCTTCCCTGCCCGAGCAGATCGCTTCCCTGCCCGAGCAGATCTCTTCCCTGCCCGAGCAGATCTCTTCCCTGCCTGAGCAGATCTGTTCCCTGCCCGAGCAGATCTCCTCCCTGCCCGAGCAGATCTCTTCCCAGCCGAAGCAGATCTCCTCCCGGCCCGAGCAGATCGCTTCCCTGCCTGAGCAGATCTGTTCCCTGCCCGAGCAGATCTCCTCCCGGCTCGAGCAGATCTCTTCCCTGCCCGAGCAGATCTCTTCCCTGCCCGGGCAGATCTCTTCCCAGCCGAAGCAGATCTCTTCCCTGCCCGAGCAGATCGCTTCCCGGCCCGAGCAGATCTCTTCTCTGCCCGAGCACCCCGCCTTCCCACCGAGGGCACACGTGGAGCTTTAGAGAGCAGCGTTAATCAGAGGCGACATTTCTCGGGGTCTGCGGCATGGCCGGGCTGTTCGAGGTTAACCTTATTCTTCTTCTGTGATTTGATAACACTGGACTGGTGTTTATGCTGGAGCTTTTGAACACAGTGGAAGGAGGGGGAGAACTTTATTAAATTTTTGAAATTCATTTAAGCGGGGCCAGCATAATGAATTGCCAGATCTTGTGTGCACATTGTCCCCGGAAGCAACAATAATTTAGGTGGACATAAACCAATATGTAGATTAAAAATGTTTAAGCCAAGTGTCGTAAAATATATAAAAACATAAGGCAGAATTAACATATCAAAGTTTAGCATTATAAGTAATGACGGGTCAGATATAAGGTTATGTCTGCAAAATTGCATTTCAATATAATAAATCCATTCAAACTCTGTCCAGAGACACAAATTGAATCTATAGACAAAGCAACTGCAATCCATTGAATGCTATGAAGTATTCAAGTGAAAACAATGCATTTAGGAAAGGAAATTGAGTGTATTTTAAATATACAGGTGCTCGGAACTTCCATAGCGCTTTACGCTCCCGCAGATTTGTATACACTGCATACACAGCCTACTTTTGACAAAGTCCTCAAAATGATGAATTTCTGATGGAATACTTGATATTGCAGCAGATCTGTTATGCACCGCTTATCCTGTAACACAAACCATTAATAACAATCACGCTCCCGCTGCACTGAGCTCTCTTGTTAAGATTTCAAAGCTTCTGCAACTCTGCGTGCCCCCGAGGACGTGGCTGCAGCCCAGGCACCCCTCGCCGTCCCCCTGGCAGCTCCTGGCTCTGTGGGCAGCCAGGGCCCCCAGCCCTGCCGCCAGGACCTCCATCCCCACCTTGCCCCGGCCCGCCGAGGGGCATTCCCTCCCCTCCCCTCCCCTGGGTGCAGCCAGACCGTCCCAGCCCGCTCGGTGTCCCCAGCCGGCCGGCCCCGGTGCCAGGGCTGGCCCGAGGGCGCTCTGAGAGCAGCAGTGCCTGGAGCTCTGTGGGTGTTGGGCAGGCACAGCCCTCGGCAGGCGTGGCTGGCAGGAGCTGGCACTGGGGCTGTGCTGCCAGAGGGGAGTGCAGGACAGAGATGCAGCTCTCCTGCCCCAGCTCTGGCTCTCTCCGTGCTGGGGCAGGGGAAAGGCTGCCCCTGACCCCCACCAGCCCTGCCCAACCCACCCATGGTCGGGGTGAGCACAGGCCACGTGTTTGTCCAAATCCTGGGCACAGGCGAGGTAGAGAGAGCCCTGCCGGTGTCCCTGCATGCTTCTGAGGGGCTGCCAGAGCCAAGAGGGACCTGTGGCTGCGTGTCCTGGGATGCCCAGGCTTGTAGGGGCAGGCAGGGAGCCCCTGGATGTCCCAGGATGCCCACACTCACAGGAGCAGGCAGGGAGCCCCTGGATGTCCTGGGATGCCCACGATGGCAGGAGCAGGCAGGGAGCCCTGGATGTCCCAGGATGCCCACACTCACAGGGGCAGGCAGGGAGCCCTGGATGTCCTGGGATGCCCACACTCACAGGGGCAGGCAGGGAGCCCCTGGATGTCCCGGGATGCCCACACTCACAGGGGCAGGCAGGGAGCCCTGGATGTCCTGGGATGCCCACACTCACAGGGGCAGGCAGCGAGCCCTCCCCAGGGCTGGCACCCCTGCCCTGGGCACGGGCAGGCTCTGGCAGCAGGCCCTGGCAGCAGGCCCTGGGAGCAGAGAGGGAAGGTGCTTTTGGGAGCTGGCGTGATGGGGAGCACAGGCTTTAATAGACATGTTCATCTTTCAGCAGTGTGTTTTGCATGTAATAATGTCAGCACACTTCTCACTCTGGCAGAAATTCCACAGATAATTGGAAAGAAGTAAAAATGAAAACATTAGAATTTGCCATGTCATATGTTAACTTTTTATTATTGTATGATGCCAATGGTCCACTGACAGATGCTGTGTTATTAACATTTGATTAAAAATCACTTCAGGTCTAAAGCAGCCTGTTCAGAAGAGAACATCTTGACAAGCCTGGTGGTTTGTGATTGACAATTAATAACATTCTGTGTGTCACAACACAGATAGTGTGACTTATTGGTGCTGGTGTAATGCAACACTTTTCATCTGAGCTCTTCAAATTGGTACATAGAAATGGGAGAGAAAGAGCCTAATTCAGCTGACTTTGATTACAAACACACCAGCCAGTGCAGAGCTCTCCATCCCAGAGCAGAGCAGCAGTGCTCCACGAGACAGACCCTCATCCCATTTCACCACCAAACTTCTGTGCAGGAGCTCAGTAGTCAAATACATGGCTACAGCAGTTACTTGCAGCAAAAAACTACAGATCTTATTTCACCAAAACTTAGAAGGAAAACATTAATTTACTAAGGTATTAAAATAATTTGTAACTGGAAAGATGAATGGTCAGTCCTTCACAGTTTGGTCAGGAACTGGTAATTGCACACTACTGCCAGTGAGGTCTGATGTCCATGTGTTCATAGGGAAATTCATTAAAAACATGCAAATTACATTCTTTGGGTGAGAGTTGGAATGGACCATTTCAATTGTCTTGGCTCCAGCGAAGGGGAAATTCTGACAAACTTTGCTCCTGCTCTTCCTGCTTTGAAATAAAGTCTTTGGCAGCCCTGAGCACATTTCTGCCCAGAAAAAATGCTGAACATGCTCCTGTGGATTCACACGCCATGGCCACCAGAAATCTGGGCAGCCCTACACGTGAGCAGGCTGCACCTCTGCAACCCAGCCAGCCCCAGCCAGATGGGCCCCTGCCATTCCAGCTCAGCATTTACTGGAAACCTTCTCCTGGCTCTACTGGTGCCCTGTCCCACTGTGGCTGCCACCCCCCGTGTCCCTGCCACCCACCTGTGACCCTGGCACCCTCGTGTGTCCCTGGCACTGCTCCCTGGCACAGGGAGCCTCTGCCAGGGCCAGGTCCCCAGGCCAGGGCTCTCTGTGCAAACATTCTGTGCTGCAGCAATGCAAACTCTTCCCAGCCCTAATGCAGTAAGCAGGGGAAATAATTACAGATTTCCAAGGTTCAACAGGGAATACTTCTGAGAAATGCGTCCTCCACTGGGAGTTTCATAACCATTTAATCTAATTTTTCTTGATGTTTTGATCTTCCTTTTAAACAAGGCATTTGTCATTAGCTTTCAAGGAGACAAGTTGCTAATACATTACACTCTTAAAAGGCCCACAGTTAGTGTCAATGTCTTCTGATGGCTGTTCACTAACAGTACATGAAAGAATTGCCAGTGTCAGTTCCTTTCCACTTGGCTTCAGCCGTGCTGGCAGGACAGTCCTGTCCCAGCAGCGCTGGAAGGACCCTGGGCTGGGGGCTCGGGGTGTCAGCTCAGCCTTCTCCCCTCCACCCTCCTGTCCAGGTCACTTATTGTGGTGGCTTTGCCTCCTGGCTCATGCTCAGGTGATTCTGACTTTCTCCTGACATTTTCAGGCAGATGTAAAGCGAAGATATACCAGGGAAAGGAAACACATGGACCTCAGCCCAGCCACTCCTGCCCCCAGTTCTCCTGCTGCCTGAACAGGAGCACTTGGAAAACCCACGGTGCCCTCCAGTGCCCTCCCACCCAGAGCCAGAGACCCCAGACTGCCTGGAGACCCTGCTCCTTCTGCTCTTCTAACAGAGCCCACAAAGCAGGTGGAAAAGATACTTTTTAAACTTCTTGGATGACATAACTTGCATATTAAATAATAATGAACCAATAAATTACAAGAAACTAAACAACCAGAAGAATATGTATGTGAAGTTTGGAGTATTTATAAACAAATAAATCATTCATGATGTATAAACTCTGTATAGCTAAATGCATCATTTACTGAACTTCCTCACCTTTCCCAACATCCCCACCTCTGCCTGGCTGGTTTCAGAGCAGCTGTGAATCTCTGAGAGATGTTGGTGAGCAGTGGATTACAGAGGTTGGCAGGATTGGGCAGGAAGCATCACTAGCAGCAGGGGCTCACTCAAACTGGGCATTTTTGGCTTTAACATCACCAATAAAACCCCTGGTTTTCCATGCAGCTCTGAGAGGGTAAAGTCCAGGGAGCTGTGGCTGGTGTCTGCAGAGCTCAGACAGCTCCTAACCTCCCTGCTCCCTCCTCTTCTGGCAGCTGAGGCTCCCTGCCAACACCCCAGCACACTTCTGGGGAAAGGGAAGCATGTTTGAACACCAGATTCTGATAGAAGTCATCAAGATGAATTTAAAATCTGATTTTAGGCCTCTCTGCCGACACCCCTGAGCTGTGCTCCCCCAAAGGGGCTGGGCAGAGGCTGGGGGCAGGCAGGTGCCCCCGTGGTGAGGCTGCCCTTCAGGTGTGCCACACTCCTGACACGGTGTCACTGCTCTTTGCCTGGATGCCTTCTTTTCTAAACGAGGTCGTGGTGAATAACACACAGCAGGTACCAGGTTTTTGACAGAGCACGAGGGTGCTTTTTTCTTGGGAGGCACCACAAACGTTTCCAGCAGCGGCTGCGATTCCTAATGCTGGGGCTGGCGGCAGCAGAAAAGGCCACTACACCTGGCTTCTCTTTCTCCACCTGGCATGGAACTGTGAGAGCAGAAATGTCCCGCCCGGCTCGCCCAGGCCGGCGGGTCCGGAGCAGCCGCACCTGCCGCGCGGTAATTAACGGGCGGGGACTGCTCCTGGCAGCAGCTCAATGGCCTGGAACAGACTCTGCCAGCCCTCTGTGCCTCGGGCAAAGTGCTTGCTAGGTAATTTTATGGATACCGAGCTCAAACATTTCACAATTAGCACTTTGTTTGCGTTAGTCGGCGAGGGGGAGGCCCCTCCTGCCGCCCTGCCCTCTCTGCTGACCAGCTGCAGCCCCAGAAAGGCTCTTTTCCCCCAAAAACCTTCTCCAGGCGTAAACCTGAGCAGCAGAAGCTGCCGCAGGTACGGCAGGGCGGTGAGGCAGGGAGGAGCCCCGAGGATGCTGTGAAGGATGCTGTGAAGGATGCTGTGAAGGATGCTGTGAAGGATGCTGTGAAGGATGCTGTGAGGTTGTGCTGCTCTAAAGCACCTGCAGGAGCCCCGGGCGGCAGCGCGGGCACAGGCACGGGCACAGGCACGGGCACAGGCACGGGCACAGGCACAGGCACGGGCACAGGCAGCCTCCCTCCCCGGCTCTGCAGGGTTTCTGTGAGCCCATCCTGCCCTCCCCGGCTCTGCAGGCTTGCCGTGAGCCCCGGGGAGCCCCAGCCGTCCTGCCCGCCCCTGCCCGGTGCCTGTCCCCCCGCGGGTGGCACTGCATGCAGACCCTGTCCGGTGCCCTGTGCCCCCGCGGGTGGCACTGCATGCAGACCCTGCCCGGTGCCCTGTCCCCCCGCGGGTGGCACTGCATGCAGACCCTGCCCGGTGCCCGTCCCCCCGCGGGTGGCACTGCATGCAGACCCTGCCCGGTGCCTGTCCCCCCGCGGGTGGCACTGCATGCAGACCCTGCCCGGTGCCTGTGCCCCCGCGGGTGGCACTGCATGCAGACCCTGCCCGGTGCCCTGTCCCCCCCGTGGGTGGCACTGCATGCAGACCCTGCCCGGTGCCTGTCCCCCCGCGGGTGGCACTGCATGCAGACCCTGCCCGGTGCCCTGTCCCCCCCCGGGGGGCACTGCATGCAGACCCTGCCCGGTGCCCTGTCCCCCCGCGGGTGGCACTGCATGCAGACCCTGCCCGGTGCCCTGTGCCCCCGCGGGTGGCACTGCATGCAGACCCTGCCCGGTGCCCTGTGCCCCCGCGGGTGGCACTGCATGCAGACCCTGCCCGGTGCCCTGTCCCCCTGCGGGTGGCACTGCATGCAGACCCTGCCCGGTGCCCTGTGCCCCCGCGGGTGGCACTGCATGCAGACCCTGCCCGGTGCCAGTCCCCCCGCGGGTGGCACTGCATGCAGACCCTGCCTGGTGCCTGGCCCCCCGCGGCTGGCACTGCATGCAGACCCTGCCCAGCCCCGGGCAGAGCTGCCCACCCTGCTGCCCCTCCTGCTGCTGACCCTGGGAACCCCTGGGCTCAGCTGAGAGATATCTTACTGTAAACAGAGTATTGGTTTATATGAAACCATTAAAAAGGTCCCCGAGGGCAGCCCTAAGTATATATTTTATTTTACTCCAAATCCCTGTTTTGACTTGGCTTTACAACAAGAACGTGTTTTCTGTGTTTAAGCAGATGCAGTAAAGGAAAGGTCGTGACTGGTGCTGACATGGAAATCTCATTTGGCTCATGGGTCCCCTTAGGGCCTTTATGCTGTGTGGTACTTCAAACATATTTCAAACTACAACACTAAATGTCACTCTTTAATAGACAGAGGCATTCCAAGTGTTTCCTGAATTTCCTCGGAAAGTGCTTCCCTGAAGCCAAGGGCTCTGCACCAGTTTGGTTCACCCCAGCAGGGCAGGGACAGCACCAGGGACAGCAGCCCAGGGTGGCACTGGGGGCTGCAGCCTGGCAGCTGTTACTGCAATAGCCAAGAATCAGGAAGAGCTGCAGAAAAATAAAAAAAAAGAAAATAACCCAAATACCTTCGAAATATAAACCATATTTTGAATTAATTTCCATTTTTCCCTTTCCTCATCCAATTCTTCACACTCACTCAGCAGCTCTTTTGGGATCTGAAAGTTTTTTGGTTTTATTTTTAAGTGTCTCACATCTTACACAATCCTTGCAAGTCACCACAGCCCAATCCCCAGTTCTGAAGACTCTTGAAAGCAGTTGGATCTTTTCCTGCTGCCAGGCTCAGGCTGTAGCAGGGATGAGTAGCCAGCCAGATGGCCTGGAAATTTATTTAGCTAATTCCTTCAACAAATAGGGAATTACTGATGAGTCAGAGGGATTGACATTGGTCAGGAAGACCTGAACATAGTGAATAATTTCTTCTTTAAAATGTAGCTAAAGCCCTGAAAAAGTTTAATTTCCTTTTGACAGTTAAATTGGACTCAGTTTAAAAATGGACATTTTCATTTGCAGTTTATTCTACACAAGGGAGAGACAAACACTCACAGAGCCTCAGAGGCCCAGTGGCTCCTGCTCAGCCAGGCTGATCCCAAAGCAAGGGCCTGATTCCCATTTTTCCTTATTCCTAGTTTGGGCAAGGACAGCCAGGGGAAACCAGCTTTGACTCACGTCAGAGCCATCAGCTCTGGCACCTCTGCCAACAGTCGGGGGGGAATCAGCAGCTTCTTGCTGGGGCTCTCCACAGGCCAGGATTTACAGTCAGTTGATGCCATGTGTACTGTATGCAAGCTTATTTTTCTCTTAGCTGCTATAAAAATTAAAGATTTAGCTATATACTGCAAAAGCCACTTCCAGTTTTACGTAGTAGCATTTCTCTCCTATGATCAGGGCATAAATTCAGCTTTTTCATTGTGTCTATAAATTATTCCATATCAACAGGGCAGCTGCAGGTCACCTCAGCAAGGTCAGATGAACCCAGGTAACTTCTGGCTGTGCTCCTAACATGGAATCTTTCACACACTTTGGGTCTCCTTTGTGTCTCTCCTCACTACCAAATGCAGCTGCTGGAAAGGGCTCTTCTAACAACAATTTCTTACTCCTGAGTATTCACCAAAGGCTGCCCAGGGCAGTGGTGGGGTCACTGTCCCAGGAATGGTTTAAAAACCACTTAGATGTGGCACTTGGGGACGTGGGTTAGTGGTGGCTGTGGCAGCACTGGGTTAGTGGCTGGACTTGATCCTCCCAGAGGGCTTTTCCAACCTAAACAATTGTATGATTCTATCCTTGTCCTGCCTGTCTTCACAAATCTCATTTACTGTCATCATTGTGAAAAATAAAATTTTGTAGCGTAAATGGAAGCAAATATTTGATGTCACATGGAGCTCTCTTTGCATTAATTAGCAATTTACTGAATAAATATTGCTGTGCAAACCAACAATCAGAAGGTTATAATTAAAAGCTTGTTCATGTTTATCCGTGATCTCTCCCCGAAGATGAGGCCCTGTGCAAACCACAGGTGTCTCCAGGACGGGGAGGGGTGGGTGTGCAGGAGATGGAGGTGCTGCTGTGTGTGTGAGGCCCCAGAGCTGGTGGCACTGGGGCTGGCAGTGCCCTGCTCCCAGCAGGGCTGCCTGCTGCTCGGGGCTGCTCCAGCTCCTGGCTTGGAGAACCACCTGCCCTGAGACATTCCCTGAGGTTTCCAGCCAGGATCTCCCCCTGCACTGGCACCCAGGGCAGGCTCCTTCCTCACCTCTCCTTCCCTGGTGCTCCTCCTGTGCCAGCTGCTGTTCTGCAGAGCCCAGCCATAAAACCCTCACGTTCTGCACCATTTGTGCATCAATAAAAATAAACACTCGAGTCCAGACCCTTTGTGTCTGACCCTGTGCCTGTTGCCAAAGCCCACAAAGATCTTTAGCCTCCAGATTTCCCATGGTCAAACAAAATAAGGTCTGAGTGGCATTAAATATCACTTTTGCATTTCACACATTTTTCTCTCACGTGGAGTGTCATAAGTGGATAAAGAACCTGATATTGTGGGTACCTAAAGCCCAACACAGCTTCTGCTGAGGGACCTTCAGGGACAAGAGGCCAGTGTGCTGTTAAAGATTAAAACCCAACCGTCTGCTTTTATGCTTGAGAGTCCTTGGTGACTCCCCGGTGACATCACATTCATCTCACTGTATTTGAAAAATGCATTTAAATGTCAAAACGAAAGTACCCAAACAAGGGCTCCTTAGCACACTAACTGTTAACACATTGCTGAGCCAAACACCTTCCCCAAGACATATGGGGCTGGCTCTATCCATAAAATACACCACAAGTAACACACAGAGTCCCAGAGGAAATAAATACTCTCCGTGCTAGTCTGACCTGGTTTTTCCTCCCAAAACACGCCTGAAGACGTGTTTCACTGCAGGAGTGGACATCAATTTCAAATACCTCCTGCAGCCCTGCACCTCCCATGGCCAGGGACGCTCCAGGCTGTGGGCAGGGGGCTGCTGCCAAGGCCACTCTCTGGGTGTGCTTCACCCCAGTTGAAATAAAACTGTTCAGATCAATGAGCTCAGTAATTTACTTCAGACAGACCTAATCAGTGCGAGGTAAAAGAGAGGCAACTTTGCAAAATGTAAATGAACCCGACGCCAGAGACACAAGTAATGGGAATTCAATGGCAGCTGGTGCCAGAGTAGCAGAACCACGAGCTGCCCCCGATTCCAGCTGCCTGGAATACAGAAAAGGTGGCAGAGGAATAAGCTCCTTCCTCTTGCCCTGCCAAACTGTGGAGCAGGATGCTCAGCCTGGGAGTGAGGAGCAGCTTTGCCCTGCCTGGGGCTTGCTAACGAACAGCCCAGAGCAGGGGGTGAGCGACCTGCTGGGATTCTCCTCCACCCTGGACAAGTCCCAGTGCCTCTGAAAATGCAGAAGGAAACTGGCCCAGACCATCCAAACCCCAGACAGGAAAGGGAAACTGCCCACAGCCAGTGGCTGCTGCAGAGCCAGGAGCAGTGGGAAGGGCAGAGGGCAGGGAGATCTCCAAGGACTCTCAAGCTCAGCCCCATGTGCTGTGAGCCCATTTTCCTGCAGGAGCAGAGGCAGCCCCCGGCCAGCCCCAGCCCTGGGGGGCTGCAGGGGGCAGCCATGGGGAGGAACAAGACGCCTGTCTGCTCAGGGAAGCCCAGTTTTCCTTGGGCAAGGTGGGAGTGAAGCCAAGGCACGCAGTGCTCAGATCACAGTGCTGGCACCACTGAGGCAGCAGCAGCTTTTTCAGAGAGAGCAGTTAGGTCTTCATAATGGACTGCAACTTTCTAGAATAATTTAATTTTTTCCTACTGTTACGATGCCAGAATTTCAATCAGACAAAACTGTATAATGGATTTCTTTTGCTAGGCATGTTACATAAATTGCATATTCAAGTACTATAAAATATTTGTAACAGACAGGTACTTTTCCAAATTGGGTCTGACAGTAAGCGATAGTGACTGGAATATTTATGTGATGGCACCTATGCAACGAGGCAAGTGCAGGGTGTGGGGCCAGGAGCACGGCAGCAGGGGTCCCACACAGGGCTGCAGCCCCTCTGCCCCTGCTCCGAGCTCCCGGGCAGTGAGGCTGCGCTGGGTGCAGGGGCAGAGTCCTGCACGCACAGAGCCCTGCGGCCGGGGCTGGGCAGGTCCTGCCTTGCCCCCTCCCAAGCCCAGTCCCTCTGGCTCCGGCCCTGCCGTGCCCAGCAGCAGCAGGGCGGCTGCTGGGGGGCACAGGGGGCTGGCACCCAGCTACCCTGCCCGGGGGCTGCAGGGGCTCTGCAAGGGAGCTCCCTGCCCAGGGCAGCTGCTCCCAGCTCTTGCCCAAGTCTCGCTCTGTTGCCAGAGCCTCCCTGAGACTGAGCACTCATTTTGGTAACGTTTCCTTGACAATCGCAGTTGGCAGGACCATACTTTGCTATTTACAATTAAAATATTGTATTGATACAAATAGGCTTTGGCAGGCGCTTCAAGAGGTTTTTAATTGAATGATTATTGTATTAAATAACTGGTTTTAATGGAGCATGAACTTGTTTAAATGATGACTGTAGAGCTACAGTCATCATTTAAACATTGAAGGTCCAGCAAACTTCCCAGGTATTTCCAGCTTTTCACAAATAAATATGTCTTGCCAGCAAAAGAATTTCCTAGCTGACCATGGGCAGGGCCAGGTAGAAGCTGGCAGCCCTGGGCTGAGCTCTGGGGCTGTGGCTGGCAGTCTCTCAGGCTGCTGGGGCAGCCCAGCACGGCGATGCCCAGGGTGCACGTGCTGCTCCTGGAGGGCAAGTGCTGGTGGGCAGGAGGATGAAGGGAGGAAAGCTGGGCTTTGTTACCCTGGTCACAGGTCAGCTGCAGCAGCAGCCCCGAGAGCCCCTGGGCCTGTGCCCTGAGCACACCCTGAGCCCAGCCCCGTGGGGTCTGACTCCTGCAGGAGGTTTCCAGCCTGCCGTGGAGAGCTGCGTGGCACAGACACCTCTGTCTGCCTCCCTCCAGCAGCAGCTCCCGTCAGTTTGCACCACACACCAACAGCCGAAGCAAACATGAAGAGGAGCCCTCTGAAAAAGGCTTGCACAGCTCTTCAGCATGGGCAGGATTAATCACAAATAATAATTACCTACCAAGAGATAATACTTCAGCAGCTCAGCCTCTCCTCTCAGCCCCTGGGCGGGTGGGACCTGCCCAGCCTGGGGGGAGCAGCAGTCACAGGGATCCCAGCCTGAACACCCCTGTCCCCACTCCCCCTCCAGTCATTAAATCATCACTCACAGCACTTCTGGATCTCCTGATTGTCAGATCAGAAGAACAGCACCGAGCCAGCAAACCCAGCCCTGCGCTGTGCTCAGCACCCCTCCACCCTCTGCTCCCACTCACAGCAGCACCTTTGCTGCCCCAGGACAAAGTGCTGCCTGGCCCCGGGGTCACCAGGGAGGTGGCCACCACCAGCCCCCTTCTGCGTGCCAGGGAGGCTCCCAGCTGAGGCAGCCACATGACAGCAGTGGGCACTGCCAGTTTATTGCCTCCATTAAGGCTCCAATAACTGAGCAACAGATCAATAAACCATTATTGTCTCCAGCCTTGAAAAGCCAGTCACCCAAACCCACCCAGCTCCAACAGGCTCACGGTTTCTCACCGTGAGGAGCCAAGACAGCTCGTCCCCAGAGCTGGCTGCCCAAGCACCCCTTGCTGCAGGAGGGGCTGTCCCCACTTCTCCCAGAGAGAGAGCAGCCCTCCAGCTGGCAGGGACTGCAGGCAGGTAAAGGTGCCCTCTGTGGGGTGAGTGCAGGGCTGCCCTCTGCAGAGCCCTGTGCCCACAGGACAGCCCTGCCAGGGGCACCCCCAGCACTGACAGGAGCTGGTCCCACCTGGGCATGGCACTGCCCCCAGACCACACACCCAGCTGGGCCTCAAGGGCCCACCAGCCTCTCCTGACCCTGGTACATGGAAATCAATATTGCTCCTTTAGCTCTGAAACACCTCTGTGGCCCTCACTGTAAGAGAGAATTTGCAGTTTGAAGTGCCAGTGATTTACTTTGCTAAAATTAATTCAGCAATTTTCCATAAATTATATGCAGCTCAATAATAAAAAATATTTCTACATTTGGAAGCTTTCCATTACTGGTCCTGCTCCTCTGCAGAATAAAATCACTTTTCAGAAACAGAACTATCTGAAAGTATTTTCTAAGAAGTGATATTGAATTGATACATTAGAGGAGAAAGTTGGGCTCCTTTGGTAAGAATCATACATTTCACAATGGTCTGAACAAAGGAAGTTGTCTCTGAACGCCGTAATTTAGTCCTGAAAAAGTGACAAACAAATAATTCCAACTAAACTAGAGAAAGAAAAGTAGTGACTTTTAATTATATAATCTTTTTTGATGAATTTATTTCTGACAGTTTTATAGGCTGACAAGAGAAAGTGTTTTATATGCAAAAAACATTATTCACTCTCAGCTGTTAAAGCATAAAAATTGTCAAATGATTTTAATACAGTTTTAAGTTTAATGTTTCTTGTCAGAAAAAAAGTCCACAGCAATTACTGAGTCACATGGCCCTTAATTCTTTGTTTCTGACAGCAAAAACAATAAAATATGGTTTTGCCTAAGCATTTTACTGTACAGATTTATGAGGTTTAAAAGACAGCTGTTTTTCTTATTTCTTTGCATTTAAGGAACTAGACTTCAGGCATTTCCAGCATGAGAGATGCTCCTGAAGCTGAGCAGGCTCTCCCAGAGGAGTGACACCTGTCTGTGGGCACACCTGGGGCTCCTGTGCACACACCTGCCTGCCCCTCCATCGGTGCTGGCATCTGGGGAGTTCCCTGGTGGAGGAAAAGCTGCTGCACGCCTGCAGGGAGCCCCACTCACCTCCCCAGACCTGTGCCCTGGTGGAGTAAAGCTGCTGCATGCCTGCAAGGAGCCCCACTCACCTCCCCAGACTTTTGCCCTGGTGGAGGAAAAGCTGCTGCATGCCTGCAGGGAGCCCCACTCACCTCCCCAGACCCGTGTCCTGGTGGAGTGGAGGAAAAGCTGCTGCACGCCTGCAGGGAGCCCCACTCACCTCCCCAGACCTGTGCCCTGGTGGAGTGGAGGAAAAGCTGCTGCATGCCTGCAAGGAGCCCCACTCACCTCCCCAGACCCGTGCCCTTCAACAGAATATGGAAATTCTACTCTGTCCCCAGTGCACTGGGAATTGGAGCAGTTTTCAAGGAGGTAGAGGACAACATTAAAATCCAGCATCCCTCCTCTGCCGGGGTGAGGAGCTCTGGCATTCACTGGGCTTTGAGGTGCTCTCTGCAGCTGCAGACCTGGACTGCAGAGCAGAGGCAGGAGTGGGCACAGCAGCTCTGTTCCTCTGCACCTAGAGCATTGTCAGGGCTGTGCCACACCCCTGGGCTGCAGCTGGATGGAGCAGAGCCCGTGCCAAGGTGGCACCAGGTGCTTTCCCACAGCCCCCTGTCCCCAGGCATCCTGCCCAGAGGAGAGCTGTGCCCAAAAGGGCACATCACGGCCCGGGAGGGCTGGGAATGCTGCATAACTGATGATTTTTAATATCAGAATAATGAAACCAGGCTGAGAAATATTAATCTTTTTAAAAATGTAAAGAACCAGGGCTCTGTTTCCATGGCAAACCACATCCTGCACATTATCTATCACCTGGGGATTACGGTGGCATGGTAAATAGAGGGGTAAATACAGGAGAGAGGCACTGCTCTGCTCTCGGCAGATACAAGCCGTGCTGCCACTATTCAAGCACAGTCTAGGCATTTTCCAGAGCAGCCTCCTCAAAGCATCCATGTTTCTCTGCTTTTTCCTGCCTTTCCATGCAGGTTTCCCTGCCCCTTGGCTGTGCCTGCAGCCCCGAGGCACCCCTAAATCCCCTGGTCAGCTCCAGCCCCAGCATCCCTCTGCAGCAAGCCAGCTGCTCCTCCCAGGCACTGGTTTGTGTCAGCAGCACAGGTTGTTTAGATCGGCTTTTCACGTCCTCATACCCTCCCCATCCAAGCAGAAAGCAAAAATCCTACCCAAACCCCTCCCAACTTGCAGGAGTTTGCAAACCCCTGCTATAAATAGACCTCTAATAGGAGCTGTAATAGGATACAATTTATTTCCAGATCTGATGGGCTGACCTTCATCATCACTCGAGGCTCTACTTGTCATGAATTATGGGCAATTCACTCACTAGTGGAAATAAATTGTATTACCAGTGCTCAGTATCATGTCCTCCGCACAGCACACGGGGGTGGCAGCTCCTCCCTGGGCTGCTGGGACCAGCTGTCCCTGTGCCACACGCTGCCCGTGCCACCAGCCAGGGACACTGCCTGTGCCACCAGCCAGGGACACTGCCTGTGCCACACACTGCCCATGCCACACACTGCCCGTGCCACCAGCCAGGGACACTGCCTGTGCCACACACTGCCCATGCCACCAGCCAGGGACACTGCCTGTGCCACCAGCCAGGGACACTGCCTGTGCCACACACTGCCCGTGCCACACACTGCCCGTGCCACCAGCCAGGGACACTGCCTGTGCCACACACTGCCCGTGCCACCAGCCAGGGACACTGCCTGTGCCACCAGCCAGGGACACTGCCCGTGCCACACACTGCCCGTGCCACCAGCCAGGGACACTGCCTGTGCCACACACTGCCCGTGCCACCAGCCAGGGACACTGCCTGTGCCACACACTGCCCGTGCCACCAGCCAGGGACACTGCCTGTGCCACTCGCTGCCCGTGCCAGCCGCTGTGCCAGCCTGTCCCCCCAGCCACCCCCGTGCACTCCAGCATCTGTTCACCCTGCCAGGCCCTGGCTGGTGGGGAAGCAGATGTGCAGAGCTATTCAACAAGCACCAGAGGCTGAACCAAAGAGGTCTGTGAGCAAACAGCCTGTGCTGCTCCAGGCCGGGCTGTGCAGAGCCCTCCTGGGCTGCGCAGCTCCCTGGGCTGTGCTGAGGATCTCCTGGGCAGCCGTGTTGTGGGCAGGGGGGCACAAAGGACCCTGCAGGCAGATTCACTTCCAGTGTTCCACGTTCTCCTAGGAGCTGCCGTGGCCATGCTGGGTGATAGTGCCCCTCTCCCATGCCAAACAGGCAAGACCCCCAGGTCTTTGCTGCAAAAATCTCCCTTTGTTTGTAATGATTTAAAAAGAGTCAAAAGAAGAGTTTATTTTTAATAGTAGATGATTATTGTTCATAAATCAAAAAAGTATCACAATTATTTTCGCAGAAAGCTCCTCACACAAGATGTGTTTTTCAAGCAGGAAGATAGTACCAGGGCATTTCTCCTATTTCTCCTGTTTTCCCAGCTGCAGATGTGCAGCGAATCCTAATTAAAACCTTTAAGTCTTATTCCATTTACAACAAGGAGTGTATCATTTTTCTTTTAGCTTTTTCTAATACAGGGTCTCAACGCCCATTACAAAAATTCCAATGCATCTTTGAAGTTAGCAGCTAATTATATTTCTCCAAGTTATATATCTGGAGTTCTAGATGGGAAAAAGGCAATTACTTTTTCTCTCATTTAGCATAACAATCTCTGAAGCTTTACCGGCGCTCCAGTGAGTCATGCTATAGATCAGAGCCGGGGCTGAGAGAGGAGGAATTTGGGGGGAAGGCAGGATGCTCGCCCGGCTCTCGCGGGCTGTTTCCCTCGTTAGCGGGCTCTCCCCGCCAGGACACCCGCTCGCCAATTGTTTGTGGAGCGGCCGCGGCGCTTTCTGCCGGGGCTCTGCCGGGGAGGTCACCCCGCATCCATCGGGGCACCTGCCCGGGCTGCCGGAGCACAGGGGCTGTCAGCAGCTCCAGGAGTCTACACCTCGGCGGCACATCCTTCCGTGGAGCTGGAAATTGTTGCCTGATTTCTCCCAGGCAGAAACCGGCTGGTTCAGCCCTTTCGTTCCCGCGTCGCTCTGCCCAGGTCCTGCTGGCACCTGGGAGCCACTGCTCGCCCTGGCTCTGCCATCCCGGCTCTGTGCCCTGCAGGAGAAACTGCCCCTGGCTGGGCCATCCCGGCTCTGTGCCCTGCAGGAGAAACTGCCCCTGGCTCTGCCATCCCAGCTCTGTGCCCTGCAGCAGAAACTGCCCCTGGCTCTGCCATCCCAGCTCTGTGCCCTGCAGCAGAAACTGCCCCTGGCTGGGCCATCCCAGCTCTGTGCCCTGCAGGAGAAACTGCCCCTGGCTGGGCCATCCCAGCTCTGTGCCCTGCAGGAGAAACTGCCCCTGGCTCAGCCATCCCGGCTCTGTGCCCTGCAGGAGAAACTGCCCCTGGCTGGGCCATCCCGGCTCTGTGCCCTGCAGTAGAAACTGCCCCTGGCTCTGCCATCCCAGCTCTGTGCCCTGCAGCAGAAACTGCCCCTGGCTGGGCCATCCCGGCTCTGTGCCCTGCAGGAGAAACTGCCCCTGGCTGGGCCATCCCAGCTCTGTCCTGCAGGAGAAACTGCCCCTGGCTGGGCCATCCCAGCTCTGTGCCCTGCAGGAGAAACTGCCCCTGGCTGGGCCATCCCAGCTCCGTGCCCTGCAGGAGAAACTGCCCCTGGCTGGGCCATCCTGGCTCTGTGCCCTGCAGCAGAAACTGTCCCTGGCTCTGCCATCCCGGCTCTGTGCCCTGCAGGAGAAACTGCCCCTGGCTCTGCCATCCCAGCTCTGTGCCCTGCAGGAGAAACTGCCCCTGGCTCTGCCATCCCGGCTCTGTGCCCTGCAGGAGAAACTGCCCCTGGCTCTGCCATCCCAGCTCTGCTCTGCAGGAGAAACTGCCCCTGGCTCTGCCATCCCAGCTCTGTGCCCTGCAGCAGAAACTGCCCCTGGCTGGGCCATCCCGGCTCTGTGCCCTGCAGGAGAAACTGCCCCTGGCTCTGCCATCCCAGCTCCGTGCCCTGCAGGAGAAACTGCCCCTGGCTGGGCCATCCCAGCTCTGTGCCCTGCAGCAGAAACTGCCCCTGGCTGGGCCATCCCAGCTCTGTCCTGCAGGAGAAACTGCCCCTGGCTGGGCCATCCCGGCTCTGTGCCCTGCAGCAGAAACTGCCCCTGGCTGGGCCATCCCAGCTCTGTGCCCTGCAGGAGAAACTGCCCCTGGCTGGGCCATCCCAGCTCTGTGCCCTGCAGGAGAAACTGCCCCTGGCTCTGCCATCCCGGCTCTGTGCCCTGCAGGAGAAACTGCCCCAGCTCTGCCATCCCAGCTCTGTGCCCTGCAGGAGAAACTGCCCCTGGCTGGGCCATCCCAGCTCTGTGCCCTGCAGGAGAAACTGCCCCTGGCTCTGCCATCCCAGCTCTGTGCTCTGCAGGAGAAACTGCCCCTGGCTGGGCCATCCCAGCTCTGTGCCCTGCAGGAGAAACTGCCCCTGGCTGGGCCATCCCAGCTCTGTCCTGCAGGAGAAACTGCCCCAGCTCTGCCATCCCAGCTCTGTGCCCTGCAGGAGAAACTGCCCCTGGCTGGGCCATCCCAGCTCTGCTCTGCAGCAGAAACTGCCCCTGGCTGGGCCATCCCAGCTCTGTGCCCTGCAGCAGAAACTGCCCCTGGCTGGGCCATCCCGGCTCTGTGCCCTGCAGGAGAAACTGCCCCAGCTCTGCCATCCCAGCTCTGTGCCCTGCAGGAGAAACTGCCCCTGGCTCTGCCATCCCAGCTCCGTGCCCTGCAGGAGAAACTGCCCCTGGCTCTGCCATCCCAGCTCTGTGCCCTGCAGGAGAAACTGCCCCTGGCTGGGCCATCCTGGCTCTGTGCCCTGCAGGAGAAACTGTCCCTGGCTCTGCCATCCCAGCTCTGTGCCCTGCAGGAGAAACTGCCCCTGGCTCTGCCACCCCAGCTCTGTGCCCTGCAGGAGAAACTGTCCCTGGCTCTGTCCATGTTGGAGAGCAGGCAGAGCAGGGTGCCTGCTGGGCAGCACCGGGGCACAGGGCTGTGGGACACCCCAGGTTTGTGGCAGTGACACTGGGCAGCCCGAGTGTGGGGACAGCTGGTGGACTGCTGGCCACGGGAGCCTTGACCTTTGTTGGCTCCATTGCTGTGAGCTTCATTTTAACGCTCCTCAGCCACCTGTTCGGAAAGATCTATCATGTTGGAGAATCTTACCTCTTTCTCAGAATTGAACTTTAAAATGCTTCCAGAAATGGATCTGGGATTTGTGCATAAGCCCAGAGATGTGTGCTTGGCCAAGCTGAGATACCCTAGTTGGCCCTGCATGACAAGGAGTTTCCTGCTCTTCAAGGCTGCACCTGTGATTATGTAAGGAAAACAAACCAAAACAAAACACCAAAACCAAAACAAACAAAAACCCCCCTAGAAAAAAATAATTCCCTTGCACACGCTGGAACAGGGGGAGAGACCAAAGCTGGTTCCCAGCTGGTTTCCAGCTCAGTGCCATATTTCTGCCCTGGGATGGGTAACACCACACTGGCACACAGCAGACAGTGTGCTCACTCTCCCTGGCAGCGGATTTATCCCTGCTCCTGGATGTGTTTGCTGCTGAGGCAGTCCTAGACCACTGACTGTTTTCCCAGAGCTGTCCGTGACACTGACACCAGAAGTGTTTCTAGAAGCAAAAGGATGGAAAAGCATTCAAATGAAAGGAGCCCAGAACTGGTGCAGGTAGCTTGGCTGGCATTGGGATGGCTTTGGTTTCCTTCCTCAGCATCTTTACAAACTGAAGAAGTGCTGGTGGCCTGAGGACCAGGACACTGGCCTTCCCTGCCACAGGGCCACTCCCTGGCTCAGCCCGCTCTCTGGTGGGACCTGTGGTGCCAAAGCTGCTCTTGGCAGCTCTGTCCCTGCCCTGGCAGTGCTGTCCCTGCCCTGGCAGTGCTGTCCCTGCCACTCTGTGCCCGGCCCAGCTGCGGCTGTGCAGGGACCCGTGGGTGTCCCCTCGGGCACTGGGGCCAGGCACAGTCAGCCCCTGCAGTGACCCAGGCCTGCTGTAGTCAGCCAGAATGGAGCAGACCATGCCCCTGGCACCCCAGCCCAGGGGGGGTGCCCCAGCCCAGCGGGGCACCCAGCCCGTACCCATGGCACCCCAGCCCAGGGGGGTCCCCACCCTGTGCCCCTGGCCTCCCAGCCCAGGGGGGGCACCCAGCCCGTGCCCCTGGCACCCAGCCCGTGCCCCTGGCCCCCCAGCCCAGGGGGGTCCCCAGCCCGTGCCCCTGGCTCCCCAGCCCAGGGGGGGCACCCAGCCCGTGCCCCTGGCACCCAGCCCGTGCCCCTGGCCCCCCAGCCCAGGGGGGGCACCCAGCCCGTGCCCCTGGCACCCAGCCCGTGCCCCTGGCCCCCCAGCCCAGGGGGTGCCCCAGCCCGTGCCCCTGGCCCCCCAGCCCAGGGGGGACACCCGGGCAGGCCGGGGAGCTGGAGCTGTCGGAGCTCTTGGGCCGCGGACCGAGACGCTGCTGCCGGGAACCTGTGCGAAATTAAATTCTCCACTTGGCTGGTCCGGGGGACTTGGCTTTGCTCTGCTGACTTGTTCCTTCATTATTTTTTTGGCCGATAACTGACTGCAAGCTTGTCTTGTCTGTTTAATACCAGCACAGCAGCTCCAGGAGAGGCTTGAGCTTGTCAGTCTCGGCGAGCGCGCACTGTATTGCTCTCCCCACTTCATTTACTCCATGGACAGGAGGGGAAAAGCCTCGAGGCTCTGCCGAGCTTGGCAGCTGGGCTGGAGGGTTCCTCTGCAGGCTGGGTGCAGCCCCCTAGAGCAGCCCTGGGCAGGGCAGGCCAGGGCACAGGGAAACCTGCACGTTTCCAGGGGAGACCGGCGCCTGGATGAGGCCAGGCAAGCTAAGGACAGTAATTATTAAGATTAATCTCTCCCTCACACCTTGGAGCATGCTGAGGAAATCTCCAGGCAGCCTTGCAGCCGGGTTTGCTGTTTTGCTCTGTGCACCTGTGGCTGCACTGGGAGGTGGCTGCAGGCGCTGGCGTTTCCTCTGCAGACAGAGGAGGTTCTGTGTTTCCAAAGGACCCTCTCCCCGTGCCCACACTGTCCTACACAGATTATGCATTTAGGGGAGCACAGGGGCCCTGAGCCACACGCCCAGGCAGGTGCAGCCACACCTATCCTGGTGTTTTTGCAGCAGGGACAGAAGAGGGATCAGCCCAGTCCCCCAGGAGGGCTCTGCCTGGAGGACAGGCTGCCTGCACTCAGCTGCAGAGCCGGGGCAGCTGGGTCCTTGGAGTAAGGCTTAGCAAACACAGTTGGTTTTTGTTTAATTAACAGCAAGCAGAGAATTTAAAGACTGGGTTTTCTCCAACCTGTGATAAATTAACCTCCTCCTTGCTCAGGAGGACAGGAATGCTCCAGATCAATGATCTTACTGATGCCTGGCTTGTCCTCCTTCAGAGGGAGAAAGGGACAGAGAGCATCAGCCCCTGCCCCTGCTGCTGCCTTTGGGGCAGCGAGTGGAGTGACTGTGGGTAATGATGATGAATGGCATGATTAAAGCTGGAACTCAGACCTACAGCTGGAATTCCAGACCCTATTCACAGAATAATCCAGCTCCTGCTGTGCAATTTGGGGGCACTTGGAGTGCAGCTGGAGACAGTGGGGTGCTCCAGGCAAACCCCCAACAGACAGACAGACAGACAGACACCCCTGACTCACGCTGTGTCCAAGGGGCCAGAGGGCTCCTGTCCCCGTGTCAGGGTGGGTGCAGAGCTACTCCCAGTGTGGCTGTGGCCATGCCAAGGGGTGCCAGCATCCTGTGACAGCCACCAGAGGATATGTGGGCACCCATGGGTGGCATGTCCCAGAGTAGGGACCGCTGGATTGTGGCTTTTGTCCCTTTGGATCCTGGGCAGAAAATGAGTCCTCGATTTTTTTTAAATTTTGTGCATTTAATAAAAACTGGTAGATCTATAAATTTCTGGGAAATCACACAGATAGACACAACATCTGCAGCTCTGCCTGAGCAATGCTGGGCCTTGGCTGCAGGTTTTGCTTCTCTAAACTCCTTCTTTAAATGTATTTTTATACAGCAGTGTTGACCTTTTCTGCCAGCCCCTGTGGAGCGAGGTTGTATCTTGTGTAAAAGTCATATCAAATGGGCCACAAAAAATCACTCTTGCCTGATTAAAATGAATAGTCTAGACAACGTGTGCATTTTCCTTCTGTGTCGTTAGCTTTGTGTGAGAGCTTGCAGCAATCAGGGCTTTTATGGGAGCAGCACAGCCACAGGTACAGCGAGCTGCCTTAGCAGATACTAATTACAATCCCTGTAAGGATTGATTTGCAAAGAAAATTTCTATTGCCTCAAGGACAAACGTTTGTGCAAATCATATTATTGTGTGTGAGAAATTTGTAACACTTTATGAAATGGTTCATTTATAAATACTTTACTATTTATTAAATTAAATGGTCTTATAACAGTCCTTTAGCTAAGCTGCAATACCTTAAGTGTTCTGGTTTTGCATTATTTCTGTGCTATAGAGCTGGCTGTTAGGGCTTGGTTGGCGTCACCTGTGAAGAGTATTGTTGCTGCAGTTTGTAGCATCCCATGCCTGACACTCTGGTGCTGCACACAGTGCTGGTGTCAGAGCAGCAGCTCCCCTGAGCATCTCCTCTCCCCTTCTTCGTTTGGACCTGAAATTCTAGAACAGCAAAATTTTGAAGTTGCCTGTTTCCTTGAGTGTGGGGTTTGACTGTGGCAAATAACACAAACTGTCCTCGTGGCATGTTTGGCTCATCCAGCGTGGCTCATGGCACAAGAAGTGGGTGCCCAGCCCTACCTGTGGTACCAGCAGATCCCTGATCCACCTGGCAGGAGATCCAGCTGCTGCCTGGAGGATGGTGAGACTGTCCTACCTCCCCAGATCTGGACCTTTCCAGAGCAGGTGGGAAGCATTCTGTGCTGCCTCCGAAGCATTAGGCCCACTCAGACCTGGTTCTTGTGGACAAGCCAGCAGTATCCCAAGGCCAGGGGGCTGCACCTCTCTCCTGGTTCAGTCTCCAGGGACCCAGTGGGTCAAGAGCTGCTTTCCCATTTTCCTGTGGAGCACTCTTGGCAATCCCAGGGCGACTGGTGCTGTATCCAGGCTGCCCACTGCCCACACTTCCAACATGGCAATTGCTCCACCCTGCCATGCATTTTATCTGCAGGAATTAGAAGAGGAGGAAGCGTTGCCGTGCACATGAGGAGTGTGAGGTGGCAGTGCTCACCCTGGGCGGTGTGTGCAGCCAGGGAGATGGGCAGGAGCAGTGGCCACACCTGTCAGTAATCAGATACCTGTGGGTCCTGCACGATCCTGGTGCTGTGCCAGCACTCCCAGGCTGACCAGGTTCATTCCTGCTTTGAGAAGCTGCCCTTGCCTTCCAAAATTCTTGTTTGCTCTGGAAAACAAGCAGACAAGACATCTGTACCGAGCAAGAAATTTCTCCTGAATGTCCTGTCTGTAATTTATGTTGCCTCTCACTCCAGTGCCTGCAGCACAGCCCATTAATGGTGGCAGTTGTGACACAACCGAAGGCTCCTCTCAGGGCAGCTCTGCGCTGCCTTTGGAGGCGTTTGCTGCCGTGGTGAGGCTCAGCTTCCCCTCTGTCTCCCAGGCTCCAGAGCCTAATCCTTCCTTTGGCTGCCTCTGCTGCTGCTGTGGCAATATTTTCTCCCCCATCGTGGTAATCACGCAATGGTCTCTGAGAACAGCAGGAGAAGCTGTGCCTGGTAGATGCATAAAAGGTAAGATGAACTACATGTCATAAAACTTTTAAAAGTTCCTTTTTTGTGTTTGTGCGGGGGTTATTTTATATGGCTTTTGATATGAAGCTAAAATTGCACATCAAAAAGGATAATGCATCTTTAAGCTGTTACAATGACTTCTAAATTTTTCATTTAATGTCAGTGAGGAAAAAACCCCTCAGTTGGCTGAGTTACGTTGGTGAGATGGCTGTTTCATTCCATAAAGTGTCTGCAGTGGATTTGAACAGTAGGAAATCCAAGGGTGATAAATAGCTATTTCTAAGTAAATTTCATGCAATTGCCCTTTGGTTAAAGTCTTTCCTCTCAGCACTTTCCTGTGCACATAGCCCAACTAATAATATTCAGGAGCAAGTGCTTTCCAGTGTGACAACTGATTGCACTTTGAAGCAGTAAATGGCTGATTTCATAATTGGTATAATTTTTCACAAGTACCTGAATGTCATATACAGAAAGAATAAGCAACCTGGACTTAATACGGGAGCTTTTTCAATTCTCCTAAAAATCAATAATGTATTAAACCCCTCTAACTGATTAAAATAATGTGAACCCTGAGTAGGTTTTGTGAGGAAGGCAGGTTTCTTCAAGGGTGGCAGATTTATGGCAAAAGGGTTAATACATGGGGAGAACAGGGATACGTTACAGATGGAGTCCGTTTTCCTAATTAAACTTTTATCAAGATTTTCCCGGTTTGAATTGTTTCACTTAGCATGATGGGAAGGAGCATTTCCTCTGGTGTTCAGGGCAGCTCCTGCCGTCCGTGCAGCACCAAGATCCCTTCCTCCCGGGAGGGGTGAGGATGATGAGGACAGGAGGAATGGGATCCATTCTGAGAGCAGCAGGCTGGCTCGGGAGGGCCCTGCAGCAGGAGGGGGGGATTTTGGGGTGAGCTGCACTGGTGCCAGTGCTGGCGGTGCCAGGACCGAGCCTGGGGCACAGGACAGGGCCAGCCTGGGAGGAAGCTGCTGTGGGGCTGTCCTGGGTGGGGGAGGCACCTTCATGCCCAGGGGCCTCTTTGCATGAAGAGTTGGGGTAGCATCACAGAGAGGTGAATGTGGCTGCAGAGGTACAGAACACAGAGCCTCTCAGCAGGACGCCAGCAGGAGGTTTTTTCCCCCAGGATCTCATGATTTCTGGCAATCCTTTCATGCTATTGTGGGAAAACATCTGAGGGTCTTTTGAGAGAATACTTATAAAGCTAAAGCAAAGGTGCAGCCTGAGGGGAGGGATGTGCAGGTGGCCCGGGCACAGGAGGGGGCAGGTGAGGGCAGCGGGCACCTGGCACCTGGGGGGGTGTCTTGGGGGCAGCAAGAGCCACCAGCCCTTGCTGGCAGCACCGGTGTAGGTGTGGCTCAGAGCAGGGGATGTGCATGAACCCTCCAGGGGAGACTGAGAAACGATCGTGTTAAACACTCCTGTTAAAGGCTGGGCAAGCTGCTGGAGCCCATGGAATCGTGTCAGTCCCCAGCACCGTGGGCATCCCCCAGGCCTGGCAAGGTGGCACCAAGGCCCCTCTGCCACGTCCCCACTCGCTCCCAGCCTCGGGGGAGACTGCACATCACTGCCAGACCTGACCTGGTGTTTCTCCTTCCCAGGGGATCACAGGCAGGTGGATTGAGGAATCTATTTAAAGTTCTCTCCTCAAGATCAGGATCAGACATCTTAAGCTCTGCATTATTCACGTTTGTCTGTTGTTTCTAACTCATTTCCTATTTTCCAGCTGAGGGACTCTGCCAGAAGCACTCTTTGCCAGAGATTAAAACAATTTAGGAAGCAGACACCCAATTCCTTTCTTTGGGTAGTAGGCAAATTGGATATCTGTGAGAAGCAAGCAAATTTTATTATCAACAGATAGTTTGCTACTTAACTACCCTTAAGAATCCCCCAGTATTTGCAGGTGTTTGTTGGCTGTCCTGAGCTAACGTGGCAATGCCCAGCCTGCACCTGGCCCTGCAGGAGGGCAGCCAGGGGAGCAGGTATGCAGTGGCAGCAGGGGGCTGGAAAGGAAATGTACCTGGTGCAGGAGCAACAGCCCTAAACAACGAGCTACTGGCTCCATGGACTGTGCTCTGCCCATCTCCGGGGTTTGTGCTGAGGCCATGGGACACAGGAAATAACTCTGATGTCATTAGCCGTGGCTCTCCTTGGTTTGTATCAAAATAGCCCCTTTAAATGTAATTATCACTAATTTGGGAAAATGCGCCATTAGAAATGTAAATTTATTGGCTAATGGATGCACATGGCAGATCACAGAGGCTGGGATGTGGGATAACCAAATTGGAACCATTTCTCAGCTTGCTAAGCAGGTTCCCAGGGGTGAGTTTCTGTGTCTGGCAGTCTCTCAGGTGCTTTCCCCATAGGCCACCTGGGACCTGGGGCTTCCTCCCGTGCAAGGTGCACATCCTGCCTTCCCCAGCGTGTTTGGGGTGGTGCAGGAAGTTCTGCAGGAGTCCAGGGAGACAAAGGGGATGGCTCTTAAAATTATGCAAGGATCAAAAAAAAAAAAAATTCATGGAGTCATTCATCAGGATTGCTGTAGTTCTTGACCACATAGTCAATGATTTATTTAATCTTAATATATTCCACAAAGAGTCCCCATATTTCCATAAATATGTCATATCTACCTAATACATAGTAATGAACCTGCTCCAAGGGTAAATAAATAAGATCTAAGCTCAGAAAGCCAATGTTTATCAAAGGGAGATATAGAGATATTGAGTCCTTTAAAGTACCATTCTTCACAGCAATCACAACCAAGTTTGGCAATTTATAAGGTGTTGAGTCAATTAGAAACCCCGGGGGGCTCAGGGTGTGCAGCAGGGCTGTGACACACGAGGGGCATGGGCTCGCCAGGGGTGTCACACCTGCAGGGACCCCCCCAGCACTGCCCTCCCTGGGCACCACGAGCTGCCAGCAGCTCTGCAGGAACCATCCACAGAGGCTCATGGAATCACGGAGGCTGGAAAAACCCAGAAAAACTTAGGTTCACCCAGTCCAACCCAGCACTGCCAAGGCCACCACGAACCCACGTCCACAGGTGCCACATCTGCACATCCCCAGGTGCCACATCTGCATGTCCAAGGGTGCCACATCTGCATGTCCCCAGGTGCCACATCTGCATGTCCAAGGGT
The DNA here is from genome assembly GCF_027477595.1 of Haemorhous mexicanus. Taxonomy (NCBI): domain Eukaryota; kingdom Metazoa; phylum Chordata; class Aves; order Passeriformes; family Fringillidae; genus Haemorhous; species Haemorhous mexicanus. The sequence goes on along the minus strand of NC_082361.1, from coordinate 486,865 downwards.
GCCACATCTGCATGTCCCCAGGTGCCACATCTGCACATCCCCAGGTGCCACACCTGCATGCCCCTGGGTGCCACATCTGCACGTCCCCAGGTGCCACACCTGCATGCCCCTGGGTGCCACATCTGCGTGTCTTTTAAGCCCCCCCAGGAAGGTGCCTCCCCCCCTGCCCTGGGCAGGCTCTGCCAGTGCCTGACCACCCTTCCCCAATGAAATGGTTCCAGACCTCCAATCTAAAGGTCCCTGGCGCAGTTTGAGGCTGTTTCCCTGGTCCTGTCCCTTGTTCCCAGGGAGCAGAGCCCAGCCCCTCCCCTGGCAGGAGCTGAGCAGAGCCAGAAGGGCCCCCCCGAGCCTCCTTTTCCCCAGGTGAGCCTCCTTTTCCCCAGGTGAGCCCCTTGCAGCTCCCTCAGCCCCTGCTGGGGCTCCAGCCCCTCCCCAGCTCCATTGCCTGGCCCTGGACACGCACGTCTTGTTTACAGCTGCTGCTCCCAGGTAGGGGTTTCATAGGGGGGACTTTTAGATTTCACATATAGAAGAATTTGTGATTGTTGTTTTGAGAATTGTCTATTATGAAAAGAAAAATGAAATCGTTTTAAGCAGAAAATTTGACTTGGACTGTTTTAATTTATCTTATTCCATTTTTCCATGGAGTTACATACAGCTGTGCATAACATGATGCTAATGTAAATATTTTCATAGAAATGCATTAAAAATACCTAAAAATGTGGCTGCAAAGGGAAATAACTAATTTTATAGGTTGCACCTTCTAAATCTTATTTTCTTCAGCAAAGTATTTCATGCTTTTTTTATAATTAGTTTGATGAAGTCAATAATAATAGAATATTCTGATTATGTCAATATGACATGTAATATTATGCACTTCTCTACTATTATGCATATTATGACATGACTTGACATGATATGACAGGTCACATTATGCACTACTACTGATGTCATAAAATAATGTAAAAGTAATGAAAACAAATTTTGAAATGAAAAAATGTAAAAGGAATTAATGACTTTTCCAAAGAGAAATTCCAAATCAAATCTTTTTCCTTCACAATTTTAAGTTTGCTTCATGGGGTTACTCCAGTCTTCCCCAGGTAAAACCTGCCATTCCTCATCCTCAGCTTTGCTGCCTCTTGTTGCTCTGTTCCCCCTCAGCAGCTGGGCTCGGTGCTGGCTGTTAAAGCCTCCCAGGAGCAGCGTGTCAGGAGCACAGAAGCCTGGAGCTCGGGGATGTGTCCTGGCACCACACAGCCTGGGTGACAAGGACGCTGGCTGGCACGGGACTGGCACGGGCTCCGCTTGTGAAGGACGCAGCGTGCTGATCTGCTCGGTATCCGCTTGTACCGGGGCAATTCCACCTCCCAGGAATACAGAGGAGTTTGGAAAACATTCACAGCAGGCTGCTGGAGAGCTGGGGGCTTCTGAGCCTGAGCCTGCCCTGTGCCTGCGGCTGGTGCCACCGCAAAGGTGCGGCTGGCCCGGGCAAACCATCGAGAGAACGGGGCAGCATCGCAGCCCGGCGGGAGTTCCAGCGGCCTGGAGCCTGAAGCAGGAATCCGACACGGGCACCAGGGACGGCGGGCTGTGCTCGGCATTCTCCCAGCACGGCTGGGATTCGGATTCATTTTTAATGAAACGCTTTTTGCTACAATCCTACAGCAGCCCCAAATGGTGGCAGGCAAGAGGACGCCAGGTGGAAGATGTGCTCCCTCCTCGCCTGCTCCCCGAGTCCCTCTGCGAGGGGACACGGCGGGGACACGGTGGGGACACGGCAGGGACACGGCGGGGACACGGTGGGGACACGGCAGGGACACTGGGCGGGGGCGAGGGCTGGCGGCCGGGGGTGGCCGCGGGGGACAGAGCCAGAGCTGGCAGGTGAGGGTGGGCAGGGACAGGGCAGGTGAGGGTGGGCAGGGACAGGGCAGGGCAGGTGAGGGAGGGCAGGGACAGGGCAGGTGAGGGTGGGCAGGGACAGGGCAGGGCAGGTGAGGGTGGGCAGGGACAGGGCAGGTGAGGGTGGGCAGGGACAGGGCAGGTGAGGGTGGGCAGGGACAGGGCAGGGCAGGTGAGGATGGGCAGGGACAGGGCAGGGCAGGTGAGGGCGGGCCGGGGCAGGGCAGTGCCTGGGGCGGGGGTTGCTGCTGACAGCTGCCTGTCCAGGTGCGACACTCTGGTGACACCGGCAAGGTCACCAGGGACCTCAGCAGTGCCATCCTCCAACGGAAATGCCGTTTTTCATTGTTCGGAGCTGCTAGAGGGCTCGGAACGAAGGCCGCTGAGGGCTGAGGGAGCTGCAGCTCGGACAGTGGTCCCGGCTCCCAGCCCTCGCCCGCACACGGGGGGCTCGGAGCCCCCCGAGCCCCCACCCTCTCCTCGGTGGCCGCGGGCTCCGGGCGCTGGCCAGGGGCTGCCGGTCCGGGGAGACCCCAGCGAGAGGCCCTGGAGCGTGCGGGGGGTGGGAGCCCCAATTCCAGGGGTCCGGGAGGGTGCAGGGGGGACCCCCAATTCCAGGGGGTGCGGGGGGTGGGAGCCCCAATTCCAGGGGGTGCGGTGAGTGCGTGCCCCAATTCCAGGGGGTGCGGGCGGTGGGTGCCCCAATTCCAGGGGGTGCGGGGGGTGGGTGCCCCAATTCCAGGGGTGCGGGGGCGGGTGCCAAGTGCTGCTCCTCGCCAGCCCCCCCACCCCCCCGGGCTGCAGGGGGGAGGGGGCCTGCAGGGACCCCCCAGCCGGGAGCAGGGAGCGGGGCTCAGCTCTTGTCCCGGCCCCTCCGCGCCCCTGAGGCAGCGCAGCCCCGGGGGAAGTCACCGGTGTTCCGTGGATGCAAATGAACGGGGTTCGGTCCAAATTGCATTTCCTCTCCTAGTATGGAGTATGACGGCACATTAAAGCCTATAATATTCCGCTGCTGCTCTTTTGCATGATTTTTTAATTAAAAAACTATGGAGTAAACAAACATTCTGCTCTGGAGTAGCCCTGCAGAGACCCATCCACAGGCACATCCACAGCCCTCCACTTTTTCAAGAAAGTTTATATCTTAACAAAAAAAAAAAAATAATAATATCACCCACCCTAACAGTTAGTATTGGGTAAAAGTTTGAAGTGAAAGGCAGCTGGCAACCTTCTCCAGCCCGTGAAATGATATTAACATTTTATTATTCTAAGGTGAGCTTTTTGAAACGGAATTTTAAATGTTACCCTGCTGTTCCAGAACACAAAAACCTTTAATTTTATGCAAATGAACAGCGAGGAGCTGAGCGCTTAATGTAAACGAACACTTTCTTTGTAGGAGAGGTTGGAAGGGAAAAAAAAAAATTCCCAGGGATTCTTTAATTGCTGTCTGAAATTATGTAAATCCCAGCGCTAGGCAGAACGCAATTATCCCGTGCCCCTCTCTGCCAGCATTGCTAATGTCTAACAAAATATCGGTGGGTGACATTTAGTCGAGGTAATGCAAATGAGAATTAATTTTTTTTCCGAGACAAAGGGCAGCTAAAAGATCACCTCGCTCCTGCGCGGAGGGGCAGAGCGGGCCGAGGGCAGCGGGACCCAGCCCGCAGCGCGGCCCCGCGGCTTGCGCCCTTATTTCCTGCCGGGATGGAGCCGGGGGAGCCAGACGGGGGATGGGGGGGAAGGCTGATTGTTTGTTTTTCTTTTTAATTCATGGTCATCCCAGCCCGAGGGCAGGGTGGGAACCGTGATTGAAACCCACTAATGGCTCTGGCTGGTGGTGGGCAAAGGCGGCAGTGATTTATCACCTCCCGGTGCTGATAACTAGCAATAATTCTATTAAATATTCAGAGTGAGCCTTTCGCAACACAATTATCAAACGGGGTTTGTTAGTGCAGAAATGCTCCTCGAGCACAAAAAGGGGCTGTGGGTGCAGGGAAAGGGCTCCTCTGCAAAGAGCAAACTGCCCACCGTGTCACCCCAGGCTGGGGGACAGCTTACCCTGCTCAGACCCTGGGGGTGGCCCCGGTTTCTGCAGGATAAATCAGGGAAGTCATAAGGGGATTTTCCTCCTTTTCTCTTTTTGTTTTTCTTTTGGTTCTTGCACTTCAGAGCTCCCTTTGCTTCAAAGGCCATAAGAGCCTGAGACTCCACCAAGCCTTTAAATGGAAAAGGGAACCCCGGTGGAAGCTGGGCTGAGCCAGGGCGGGGCTGTGTGAAGAGAGATGAAGGACACGGGTGCTCAGAAGGCTCCAGATAAGGGTAAGAAGTGCTCGTGGAATTATCCTTTGAAATGTACACTTTTCAGGAAGGCCCCAGGGATCATCAAACTGAGGAGCTGGGCTGAGTTGCGCCATCTGCTTGGGATTTAGGACAGGCAGAGCTGTGAAAATATGGATTAAAAGAACAGAGGAGCAGGAAATAGTTTCCCCTTGCCCCTTCTTTTGGAAATTGTACCCAGTAAAGCTGGGTGGCTGGTGGCACTCCCATGCTGTAGCATTCCCTGACAGGGCTGGGTCACTGGGGCCAGCCAGCTGGGACACCCAACACCAGACCTGCCCCGTGGGCTCGGCTGCCTGGCACCAGCCCCACCTGAGCAAGGCTGCTCTGGCAAAGCTCGGGCACAGCCCCAGCTTCTGTGTTCAGTTCTTGCTGTATCAGCTCCCCCTGGTCTGGCTGCAGCAGGCAAGGTGCCCACGTGAAGCCCTGCACCCACGGGCTCTGCTGGTCACCAGCTGCCTGCTATTCACTCCACAGTCCTGGTCATGAGTTTATGAGCTCCAGGAATGGATAAATCATCTGTTTCTCATTGCATTCCCTTTCCTCTGAGTTGCTGAAGCCAGTGTGCTGAGGAATGCATTCCCTGACACCACACCATGAGCACCAGCCTGCCCAGCCCCTCCTCAGCCATGCCAGGCACCCAGAGGGGCTCCACACTGGGGCAGTCCTGCCACCAGGAACCTGCCAGGGGAGGAAGGTGAGGTGGTGCAGCTGCAGGCAGGACCTGTCCTTCACCTGCAGGACCCTGCTGCCATCCAGACAGAGGCTGTCCTTGTCCTCTGAAAATTTATAATCTTTATAATCCAAGATTTAGACTCTTCAAAGCTTTATGCCTGTCTTTAACCTGTAGCATATGCATAGTCCCAATGGGATTTCTCATCTGCTAAGAGTTAAGCACGTCCATAAATCTCTGCAGGCTGGGGCCCAAGGCATTCCCAGGCACAGCATTCCTGCACTCACGTGTCATGGAACAGCCCCAGCTCACTGCGGGCTGGTGTCAGCACGGGGCACGCCGAGCCCCCGCTGCTGCCAGCCTCCTCAGCATTCCCACATTTCTGTGCGGGTGTTGAACTTCTGACACCACCTTTGGCAAATGCAGTGTCTGTGCCAGCATCTCCAGGAGGCAGGAGGGGGATCACAGCGGAGGGGAGCCAGGCAGGGAGCAGCGTGCTCAGCCGCAGACAGCGCTGCAGTCAGAGGGGGAGCAGAGCTCGGGAAAGCTCTGCCGTGCCAGCTGCTTGGCACGGAAAGGGAAGCAAGCTGAAGGCTCGTGGTGCAGCAAGGCTCTGCCCTGCCTCCCTCCCCGTGGACTGCCTGCTCACAGATGTGGCCAGGCCAGCGTGCGAGGACCCGGAGCAGCGTCTGCAGCTGCTCCACTCCAGCCCAGCTCATCTAGAGCAGCCTGCAGCCTCCTCTGCTCAGACGCTCTCATGTGGATTTGTCACCAGGTGCTATCGAATCAGCTTCATGTTCACCACCGCAAGCTGGTCCAGTGTGACCCAGAGTTAAGCTGATGGAAGAAGCCACCAGGTTTTTTGCAGACAGTTAGAACTGGTAAAGTGCATGCCAGCCACAGTACATCCTGCTGGCTGACTGTGCTTATGGGGTGATTGAATGTAGCAGCACAGTTTTTTCAGGGCCTGGGCTATTTGATTCACTGTATGAATCTCCAAGTTTCATTTCCATGTTGTAATTTCTGCAAATGACAAAAAAAGAGGGAATACACTTCACATTTTAAATCATGCCCGTGAAGCCCTTTTTTTCTCCTCCTCACATAATGTTGTTTTAAGTCAGGTGATGTGACCTTCCACTAAACTCTTTCCACTTCATATCTGGTGTTTTCAATGGGAACAGATAAGACCTCTTTAATTTAGGGTTAGAAAATCCAGGCAAAGCCATCAAGCAGGAAGCAGCACTTCATAAATGTCTTGCGTTCTGCAGCATTCACTTTTTTGAGGGCAGAATAGCCTTGATTTCCCTAAAGCCTCACCTGCCCAGCCAGGCAGTGCCACCAGCAGCCCCCACACGCTGGCGTTGGCAGTGCTTGGCTCAGCTGCCGTTTGTCAAAGCGGCCCCCGGCACAGCGCTGAGCGCAGCGCGGCACCTCGCAGCTGACCCGGGCTCTTAGCCTTTCCCAGGAATATTTATGGAAAGGTCAGCAAATGCTTTGTGACAGGACCCTGGCACGTCCCTAACCCTCTGCTCCCCCACTGCCTGCCTCGCCCACGTGCCAGGCGGGAGCAAACCAGGGCTGGAGCTCCTCGCACTGCATTCGCTCCTCCGCGTCGCAGGGATGCCCCTGCGAGACCGGGACGTGTTCCTGGCCATGTCCTGTCTGTTCCCAGGGGGTGTTCTGGCATCAGCCAGGTGATTTCCCTTGTGCACCCTCACCATCAGGGTTGTGCTGTGGGGAGCAAAGCCCCTCTGGCCATGCTGGCCTGGCCTGGCTGCTGCCTCTGATGCCCAGTCCCCATCTCTGTGTCACCACCTTCCTCTGCCCAGTCCCCATCTCTGTGTCACCACCTTCCTTGCAGTGGAGGTTTGGGAGCCATGGCTGGGCAGGGATGAGCAGAACCTGTTACTGCAGCACAGAGGCAGCACGGTGTGGGTGACAGCAGGATGGCTCCATGCACTGACTGTAGCAGCACCAGCTGCCTTTTCCTGATGGCACCAGGCACCTCAGGCTCCAGAGCCAGTGGCACTCCCCATCCTGTTGCCACTGGTTTCTGGATAAATGTGCTTTTGCCGTGCTTTCTGTGACAATGCCCAGGCAGCCCCAGCTCCCAGCATTGCTGCTGGCTCCATCTCTGCCTCCCATCCCACTGCCAGCAGTGCCAACAGCCCAACCTGGCAGCTCCTGCCTGTGAGGAAGCAGACAGACAGACAGACCGAGCAGCAGCAGGAACCAATCACTCTAAACAGATTTACCAGCTAGAAAGTTTCGTGTGAGAAAATAGAGCAGTGAGGAGCACATGGTCCTGAGAAGAAAACAGGCTTACACGCTGAGCCCTCCTGCCCTGGAATGGCCTGGCTGCTAAGCAGATCAGAGCAAAAACCTCCTGTAGCTGGGTAATTCTGCCTCTTTCTGATAATCCCGTAACGCCGTTAATGGGGAGTCTGGCAGGAGGGAGCTGTGATGGGAAAGCACTGCACCTCCACACACATGGCAGATTAAAAAGGACTTAATCACAGAGCAGCCACAATGTGCACTATGTGACATTATTCCTCGGAAATAAAATTTTACATACAGCCTATCTGAGAGCAGCACAAAATAAATACTTAAAAAATCTATGATTACTGTAGGTTTTTTTTTTTTAATTTTATATTGGTGGCTGAGTTCTGCTCTTGCTCCAAAGGATTAGAGGGATAATTCCATTACAATTTAGTAACAAGATTAAAAGAGCCAGTTATCCATTTATGGGGGTCTATGGAAACGAGCAGTGGCTTCTGGAGGTCTCGGGCTCTGGGTAGGTGTATCACTCACATCACAGACACATCCAAATCAGGTTAAGGCACAGGCAGGACAAACCCGAGGTGAAAAGGTCTCTGGGGCCACCTGTCCTGGCTTTACTGGGACAAGTGTTCAGGGGTTCACAGGGTGAAAGGACGCAGATGGAGAGATGTCCTAGTGTGAAAGGTCATGGAGCAAAGGAGAAAGGCAGGAAGAACAAGGAGTGCTCTAGAGACAGAACCCTTAGAGCAAGGTCTGGGACACCATGGCTTTGGCATCTGTCCTATTGCCACAGCTGAGAATTTGAGACAGCTTCCATGGCAAATTTAGTTTCATCCTTCTCAGGAGTAAATTCCAAAATTCTTGAACACTTATTTCTCCAAATTCTCTGCACTTTTCTGTCTGAAAATGAGTATGATAGAAGGTGCAAATGCAGGAGATGTGGAGGAAGGAAGCTTTAGCTGTGTTCGTGAGTGCCTGTGGGAATGCCCTGATAGTGCTGGCCCAGCTCTGCCCCACAGTTTGGAAGTCCCAGCCTGATACCCCTCGCAAGAAAATAACAATTCTGTCAAGCTGCATGGGTGGTACTAGCATGAAACATGCAGGGTTAGAAACCGGCCATCATAGCCTTGTTGTGTGTATCCTCTGTACTGATTAACTGATTAATTGATATTTAATTGATTGCACTGTCAGAGCAGGACTTTAGCACGTGCTGATTGTCTCACTGGCTGTTGCTAACAAGGCTGAAGAGCATTTAGTATAAATCCATAGGATTCATGCTTGCAGAAGATGCAGGAACTGCTTTGGAGGCAACAAAGACCTGAGTTCATGGTTCATGAAGTGCAGTGATCAGTCATGCTCAGCAAGGTCCTTCTCCTTGCTTTTAAAGTAATTGTTGAGAGAAATTTCAATTTAGCTGGTAATTGGGGGTGTCTTCATTTGCTATTCCCAGCTTGGCACTAGACTGGCCACTCTTGGAGAGCTCCTCTGGAGCACTGGTGCCATGTTTGCCCTGTCCTGGCTGTCCCCAGCACATGAATGATCCAAGCAGTGCTGGTGCAGACAGAGGACCCATCCCTGTGCCCTGGGTGGAGGAGGCAGGTCTGGGGCAGCAGCCAGGGGGGAGCACAGGCTTGTGGGTGGGTGGTCCGATCTCCGTGAGCAATTTGAAAGGATAGGGAGGTTTCCAGAAGAGCCACCAGACAGTCATAACCGCGTTGTCTCTCTGGATTAGTTTAACGTCCACTTGAATCACTGACCTTACGGTCTGAAAAGGACCGAACCTGGGAACGGATGGTTTTTCCTATGCGACGTGACAGTGGGGGTCGGGCCCGCAGTGCAACACGGGTTTAGGTTCACTTACGGAAATGCGATTTTAGGAACACTTATCGAAATGCTTTGGAAAAGAAACCGATGGCTGGGCCCTGGGACGGGCAAAACCCGGGCGTTGCCAGGGGACGCAGCAGAAGCGAGGGGAACGGGAGCTGTGGGGAAAGGGCAGAGCGACAGAGAGGGACAACCGGCGGGACCAGGCGTGCCGGGGCAGCGGGAGGAGCCGCGGTGCCGGGGCAGCGGGAGGAGCGGGAGGAGCCGCCGTGCGGTGCAGCGGCAGCGGGAGGAGCGGGGGCAGCGGGAGGAGCCGCCGTGCCGAGCCGAGCAGCGGCAGCGGGGCCCACGGGCCGATGCTACCCCCTGGTGACCGGCGCGGCGGCTCCGCGCGGCTCCGGACCGGGCACGGAGCCCCCGGCGCGGCGGCAGCGCCCGTCCGCGCCCCCCGGGCTGCCCGCGGCACACAGAGCCCGCGGCCGGCGCCGGGCAGGGCCGGGCAGGGCCGGGCAGGGCCGGGCAGAGCCGGGCAGGGCCGGGCAGGACGCCCCTTGGCTGCGGGGCCGAGGCCGGGCGGAGGGCGCGGGCTGAGGGCTCCCCCCGGCTCCTCGCACCCGCTCGGAGCGGGACTCGGCCGGGACAGCCCCGCACCAGCCCCGCTCCTGCACGGCGCTGCCTTACACGGCTCACTCTGTGCATCTTGTTAATGAAAAGCATGGATGTAATTTCAATTAAAGATAATTACATATTTAAACTTAACATTAAATTCTGCACTAAAACAAAATTACATGAAATCTCAGTGTGCAGCCGTGCTGCACGGCAGTGGGCGAGGGAGCGGAGGAAGGAAATGCTATTACGCAGAGCGAGCTGATCCTTTCCACAGGATCTGCTGCTTGCACGATGTTCCCCTGTGCTCAAGTTAAATCCAGTCTGTTCCCACATTTCAGCTCTGGAGGCAGCTGCCCTCTCCTGCCTGTGCCAGACAGGCCCGCACGTGCTCCACCCTAGCTGCCTGTGCCACGCACAAACCCATGGCACAAACCCATCTCACAAACCCATCACACAAACCCATCTCACAAACCCATGGCACAAGCACATGGCACAAACCCATCTCACAAAACCATCACACAAACCCATCTCACAAACCCATGGCACAAGCACATGGCACAAACCCATCTCACAAACCTGTTGGCCTCAAAAGCAATTTTTGAAAATTGAAAACCTTTTGATTATTCTTTATAATTTCCCCCAAATCCCAAAAATGGCATTGTTCCAAAGGCAAAAGCTTTTATTTTCTGTCCTCAAACACATTTGCAGAGCCCTTTGCTTCTCTCCTTGGGCACTTATTTTCCAGCTCTAGAAGATGCCTGTTCCTCAGTGCACACCAGGAGGGGATGGTTTGCCACTGGGAGAGAGGGAGCTGCAGGATTTGTTTGTTTCTGTGTGGCCATGGCAAGCAGCAGTGCAGAGGGCAGCACAGCGGGCACGGCGGGCACCACACATGGCACAGCCATGCTCCAGCACTGGGGCTTCTCCTCCTCTGTTGAGTGATTGCAGTTATCAAGCACTGACAAGTGCCATTAAAATTTATTAGCCAGCATAAAGTTTTATTTAAGGGATGGCTGGAGATTTAGTGGGCTCTGCAAGTCCTTCCTCAGGCCGGCTGTGTCACCTTTAATACCTGCCTGCAGGCTGTGCCAGACTGGGGGTGGCCCTGGATGTCTCTGCCCCTGCTCCCCACCCCTGGGGCCCCTCTGCAGCCCCCCAAGGCACTCAAGCTCCAGTGGCCCCACATCCCAGCACTGCCAGTCCGGCCTTTGCGATCCTGCCAAGGGCACCCAGTGTTGTCAAAGGAGCTCCTCTGGCAATGCTGCCATTAATCAGTTTGGCAATCGTGAAATACACGACATGCGTACTGGAGTTTAAATCCCAGCCTCACTAGTGGTTTACTACCCACTAAATCCCCCTTCATGTTATTTAACTTTTAAACTCAAGGAATATTCCAAATCAAAGAGGCTCTGTGTCACGCTTAGTCCATCTCAAAGAGCCTGGAATTAACATCCCTTCATGGCTCGACAGTGCCTGCCACACAGAGCCACCACTTGCTCCTTATTAATATTTATGATGGCGAGAGAAAGTTGCATAAATCTTGGTTGGTACTTAATTAAACCCCACTTCTTTTGATTTCTTCTCTCTCAGCCTCACTTAGTGCAGCCTGTGCAGCCATTAGATGCTCATCCCACATGGCCCAGCCTGGCATGGGGGGTGGAACCCACGGGCCAAGTGGGGTTTAGTGCCTGCGGCTCCCCTGCTCCGTGTCAGTGCCACCAGCTGCCTTTGCCACCCAGGCCTGGCCAGTGGCTGCAGCACAGCCTGCCAAGGCCCCACAGGGCTGGCACAGCACGGCACAGAGCAGCACGGCACAGCCTGGCCCCGGCCCTTCTGCCTTGGCTTATCTGCATCTCGTGTGTGATCTGAGCAGGAGCCACAAGAAAACAGTTAACACGCGGCTGACATATCAGTGATACGACCATCATAGCGAGGAAGCAGCTTGACCCCCAAAGGCTCCTGTGAACAGGCGGGATTGACACTTTACATTGACTTTGCTTCAGGCTTATCAACAAATCTCAGCCAGTTTTATTAAAGAGCCGCGTGTGGGACACGCCAGGCTCAGACAACTTCATTCGCCACGGCTCGGGCACCAGCAAGTGCTCAGCTCACTGCTCCTCTTTATGCTCTACTGTTTATGTGCTCCCTTTGCTGCTGAATTTAACTTTACAAAACCCACTTGTGGTTTCAGTTAAAGCCCACAGAGTTTCCTGGCCCTTTCATAGGAGGAGAAGAGCAGGTTGGAGCTGTGGCACCCAGGGATGGTGGTGAGTGCTGGCAGCAGGGCAGGGACACCCCAGCATTCCTGAGGGCCACAGCCCCATGGCCCCCAGCTGCTGGATAATGCACTTTTGTCTCTGCAGATCTCTGAAACCTGTCCTGAATTACATCCCCAGGAAACGCTGAATCCTAAAATCTCACTCAAAACTCAGCCAAAGCTGCTTGGGCGGCACTGACTTTTCTAAACTGGTTTCCTTGTTTAAGGCTCTATTTTTTTAGCTCAGGTAAATGTGTATGTAATATTTTTAGCAGGACAAGAGGACTGGGGCAGGGTCCACTGGATGAGAATCAGGGCAGCAAGCAGCCAGCAGGATACGCTGCTCTAAGGCATCATTTGGTAATTATGTCTCTTTTTACTCATGCAGATTTTATCAATATTATTTATATATTCAAAGCCATTTATAAATAATATATACATTTATGCTAAGGTAATTGCCTCAACTAGATTATTTGTCCCAGTTTTTATTGTCTATCCAGATGCTGAATATTAAAAGTATGTTTTCTGGTCTGTTTTGGTGGCTCAGCACTGGCTGTCTTCCCCCGGGAGCAGAACCTGTGCATCAGTGGGTCTGGTGGGAGGAAAAGGCAGAGGATGGTGTTGAGAGAAAGGGCAGGGAGAGGGGGAGGATGGCAGGGAGCAGAGAGGGGAGCTGGCACCAGCCCCTCAGCCTGGGGTGCTGCAGCCACCCCAAGGCCCCTCAGCAGAAACAGCCCAGGGGTGGGCTCCTGTCAGGAGGGACAGGGCTCCGGGAGTGCCTCAGGAAACTGGTCCCAGTATTGCTCACATCCCATCCCACCTTCCACCTCTTCACTTACCAAAACTTGACATTGCAATGAAAAAGGATTAGGAGCATTGACAGGCCTGCAAAGGTGACAGCTACAGAGAAATATGGAGCAATCACGTTGTCAGAGTGCCTATTAGGAACCCAAAAACCTCGGCTCTCCTGCATAAGCACAAGTGATTTATTGCCCAGCACAGTTCATGAACTCATCAGTGGTTTTGCATGGAGAAGAGATGGATTTTCTTTCAGCTGTTTATGGTGTGAGTAGACTGTCCTGGAAGTTATTGTTTGATTTTATCAGCCATCAGTGCTCGCTGGGTGAGCTGAGAGCAGAGCTGGCTCCCCAGCAAACAGCCAGAACTCTCCAGAGGACTGAAGAAGTGCTGCACTGGCACTTCCTGGGAATTCCTGGCATGGCCTTGCTGAAGGGAGCAGCACTCACTCCTGCCTGGGCTGAAGCCTGCCCTCAGCAGGGATCCTGTTCCTATCCAGCCCAGCAAGGATCCTGCTCCCATACAGCCCAGAAAGCCAACTGGTGCAGCATTTCCTGGCTGCAGCTGGCAGCAGCACCCCGAGCTGCAGCTCTGCAGGCAGCAGCACACGGCTGCCTGCTCATGGGTGCTGGGTGCCACTTTTGACCGCCTGGAGCAGGAAAGGGTTTGAAGGCATGGATGCAGCCCCAACTCTCTGACAGCCCTGTGCTTGTGTTGCACATTTGAATGTATCCCTTCCCCTGGGATTGTGCCTTAGATGCCCTGGGAACAGCTGTGGTTTATGTGGATTTTAAAGGTGAACTTTCATGCTCAGTGAAATTTTAAAAGCAGCTGATTTACTCATGAATCCACTTTAGGCAAGTGTCGATGTAGCTGTTTCCCTTCCTTAATGGTTTGTGACTGCGGCGCTGGGCTGTAAACAGGGGGCTGCTGCAGAGCAGCTCTGCCCTGCCCGTGGGCAGCCCTGTGCCACCGCCCTGGCAGAACCCGCCCTGTTCCCACCCTGCTGCAGGGCCTGCAGGGATGGGGGCTGCCATAGCACACGAGCGGTGCCCGGTGAGCAGCGGTGGGCACAGTGCCTGTGGGGTGCCCAAGGCACTGGCACATCACCTGCCCTCTGCTCACGCCGTGCTATGGGCTCACCCATCCACCACACCTGCAATGTGTCCCAGACAAACCCTAGCCCGCACCCAGTCCCCAAACCCTCGCCAGCCCCGACCCTTTAAAGACACTTGCTCTTTTTCCCTTAAAAACGCAAACTTTAAATGGCTCTGAATAAAATAAAAGAGAGTAACTGAGCTGTGAAGGGTGATGATTGTATTTCTTTCACTTGTAAGAGAGACCTTTATAACTCTCTGGGGAGGAAAAAACAATAATGGTCCTTCATGGATGAAGTGTTCTAAATATGGTGTATATTTTTTAAAATACCAGTTCTACAGTTATTGAAACAAATTATTGTTAAATGCATTTGCAGCATAATAACTGTGCTAATTTGCTGATAAAAAGCATCCAGCGTTAAACCCCCCATACATTATTTTGTCATTAGCATTTGTTAGCTCCTTGTAGGTATTTTCAGACAGAAGGCTTTGTTCTGTATTTAGCACAAGGGCCCCGCTTCCGCTCTCCCCTCCCGCTGGGAATTGCATGTGCGCAGAATTGCAGCTCTTTTTTAAAACTCCACGTTTAAAAATGGAAAATTTATTTCATTTCATTAATGGGTGAGGGAGGAAGGGAGACGAGGAAGGAGGGTGCGTGATTTAGTGAGCAGCGTGTCAGGGGTGGTGCCAGCGCCTACAGGAGCCAGGCCCAGAGCAGGGCACAGGCCCTGGCAGTGCCCACAGGAGCAGGCCCAGAGCAGGGCACAGGAGGGCACAGGCCTTGGCAGCACCCACAGGAGCAGGCCCAGAGTAGGGCACAGGCCCTGGCAGCACCCACAGCAGCAGGCCCAGAGCAGGGCACGGACCCTGGCAGCGCCCACAGCAGCAGGCCCAGAGCAGGGCACAGACCCTGGCAGCACCCCCAGCAGCAGGCTCAGGGCGGTGCACAGGCCCTGGCAGCACCCACAGGAGCAGGGCACAGGCCCAGAGCAGGGCACAGGCCCTGGCAGCACCCACAGCAGCAGGCCCAGAGCAGGGCACAGGCCCTGGCAGCACCCACAGGAGCAGGGCCAGGCCCAGAGCAGGGCACAGGCCCTGGCAGCACCCACAGGAGCAGGGCCAGGCCCAGAGCAGGGCACAGGCCCTGGCCATGCCTGGCCACGCTTTGAGCCTCGGGCCACGGTGGTCCTGGCCAGCTCCTGACATGTTCAGGACCACCAGGGCACCCTGTGGGCACCCTGCCACTGGTGGCTGCAGATAGGGGACACAGCAAAGCTGGACTTAGAGGAGTGGGAAAGGCCAGAGAATCGCTGTGCCCAGAGGGCAGCTCAGGGCAGGTGGGAAGGGGCTAACACAGGGCTGCACTGAGGGACCTGTCCCGTGCCAGTATGGCTGCCTGGTGCCCTGGGCACCCCTGGGGGCTGAGCAAGGCCTGGGCTGGTGCCAGCGGACGGGGCAGTGGTACATGTAGGGCAGGGCGTGAGTGTGAGATGGGAATAGAGCGGTGGGTGCAGCATGGGGCAGGCTGTGGGATGGGCTGGTGGGCCGGGGGTCAGGCAGTGGGTGTGGGAGGGTGGGTGTGGGCAGGGATGGATGGTGGGTGGGCACATCGTGGCTTGGGAGCAGCCACAGCAGTTGGGGGGGGGTGGTTTCTAGAGCCACTGTTGCCATAGCAACCCTGCTCCGATCATATCATCGCCAGGAAAAAAGCAGCTTTATTATCAACACAGATCTTCCCAAATTAACCCTTGTGTGCCCACTTGGCTCCAGCCTGGTGCTGGCCCAGCTGGGTGCTGCCAGCCACCCTTGCCTTGCTTGGCTGGCGTGGGCTGCAGTGGGGCTGGGCTGGGCTGGGCTCCCCATTCTGCATACACGGATTTGCACCTTCCCACCACCGTGGGAGTGCTGGAGCATCCCCAGGGGCCTTTCCAATCACAAACATTTATTGTTGCCCATGAGAGTATCAGAACTTGAGGGCATCCATCTAGGCAGAGTGGAGGCAGCGCTGGCGGTGTGGGAGCAGTGACAGATGGAGCAGGTGGAAGGAGGAGCTCGGCTCCCAGCCCACTTACCCCACTGAGCTCTGCATAAAGCAGGAGATATATATTTCTCCCCTGAAAAATTACTGCTAATTCTCTGTACAAATGTTCCCTGACCCTTCCTGTGGCCTCCAGATGCATCCATGAGATATAAATAATGGTAATGAGCAGCGGGAAGGGGGTCAGAGTATGACACTGCAGGCACCACAGGAGGAGTGTGATGGAGGTGTTTGCAAGGGGCCTGGAGCTGCCCCTCACATCCTGGGGACCTCACGCCTGCTCCCCAGCCACACACACAAGCCTGACCCTCCTGATCACCAATGGAAGCAGGTAGAGAGCCTTGGACAAATCAATTAGATTGCTACTGTATATTGATTAATAATACCCATGGCTATAAAAATATAATGGATTGCCTGAAGAAGAGCAGAGGTAATGTAGAGACCAGACAGAAAACCTGTCTGAAGAGTGATCAATACTTGCATTCAGGAAACTCACCCAGGAGTATAATTGGACAAAGCAGAACTTGGGCCAAACCAAGCACCAGGAAAATGATTTTGCTAACAACCAGACACCAGGAAGCTTGTAGGACTGGCCACATCGCTCCTGGGAGAGCTATAGCCATGCCAGCTCCAGTAACATGTTCCCTTTTCATGTCTTTTGGGGAAGGGTGCAAAACTGCAAAACTTTGTTTTCTCAACCAACCTGAATGCTGCCACTGGACTGAGCATCCTCCCTGTCAGGACAGCCCCAGGACTCCTCCAGAGCACAGCAATCCCAGGGAGCTGGGATTCCCAGCTGCTTCTGAGTCTTGGCAGTGTTTCACTGCCAGCACAGGGATGCTCTGAGCTGGCCTGCCTGGACCAAGCTGGCTGTTTGCCGTGGGTAGAGCTGTCCAGCCTGGTGCCAGGAGCACCCCAGCCTCACAGAGGGCAGTGTGGTTAGCAAAGGCACACAGCCAGATTACAAAATGCAATGAAATACTTAAAGCTGCCCTCCAGACTAAAGTAAATCAGACATGACTTTGACAAGGTGAAACCAAAGTGATGAAACCAATCCATTGTGCTTGGGGAATCGATCTCCCCGGCAGGGAGTAGAGAGGCCATCGATTCACAGCCTCAGCAGTCAGGAATGTCAAGCTGCCTGATCTAAATTTCTATATGCATCACTCCAGATTAAATGATGGAGGAACACGTGTGCAGGCATCCCCTTTCCAGCCTAACCCCACCAAGTGGCACCAGCAGGGACCCGCCAGGCCAGGGCGCTGCCACCTCTCACCACTGCCTCACCTGGCGTGGCTGGCTCTTCTTGGACCTCCACAGCCCAGCCCCCAAAGACCACAGCGAGCCACAGGGGCTGCCTGTGAGGGGAGCCCCCTCTGCAGTGGGGCCAGGTGGGTGCAAAGACCCCAACCGCTGCACCTGCCCGAGTGTGGGAGGCTGCCTTACAGTCTCACTGTGCAAGCCAGTGCAGTGATTAGGATTTCATTCTTAAGAATTAAATATTTATCTGCAACCATGATCTCTGGCTGCGAGAAGCCTGGGCCTGCGTCAGCACGGGAGG
The DNA here is from genome assembly GCF_027477595.1 of Haemorhous mexicanus. Lineage (NCBI taxonomy): Eukaryota > Metazoa > Chordata > Aves > Passeriformes > Fringillidae > Haemorhous > Haemorhous mexicanus. The sequence continues at coordinate 469,495 of NC_082361.1, read as the reverse complement.
CTCAGAGCTGTCCCCAGAGCGGGACGGGGGTCCGGCCCGTCACGCGTGACACCGCGCTGGTGGGGCTGACGCCACTGGCCGCTTTGTCACTGTCAGACCAGCGAGGCCATTAGTTTTGTCAGTGTGAGAATAAAGAGCAGTCTCTGGGGAGAGATGGAAAAACTCGATCCAGCTCCCAGCAGCCCTGAGGGGGTTGTGTTTTACCATTTCTTTATGACTTACCAGCTGGAACATGAGCAGGCTGAGCCGACGCGAGTGGCAGGACCATTTTCTGCTTCCAGCTCCCACCGGGAGCCTGTGACAGAACATCAGGGACCAGCACGGGAAGCTGAGAAGCTGAGGAACAGATTGAGGGAGGGTGGAGGGAGGGAGGCAGGGAGGGAGGGAGGGAAGGTGGTGGTGTTCCATCGTGCCGGATCCAAACCACTTCTGGCACGTGCCTGGCCCATCCCACCGTGTGGGGGCTGCTCTGTGCCCCCAGCCTGGGCTGGGACAGGCTCTGCAGGAAAAGGGACACTCATGGAAAAGGTGCCTCTGCTCGGGGTGCCCTGCAGCCATGTTTGGGTGGGATCACCTCTCCAGGGCTCTTGAGCTGGTGTTGGACCAGTCCAGTAAGGGGTGGCAAACTGCTCCTAGCGCCCAGCTGGGATGGCTGTGCTCATGTAATGCATGCAGATCCGTATGCAAATGGGTCCTGCCTCTGGACTCAGAAAAGCACCAGGACTCATCAGAATAAATATGGTTTGCCTCAACCACCTTTTTTTCACCCACCCAAGGAGTGAATTGCTATTTTGCAGCAGTTATGGCTCATGACGTATTTAACCCTTTCAGTCAAAGGACTCTACTGTGTACAGATGATGAGCTGCAGCTCAGCATGGCTGGGACCCTTGTCCCTAATGAACCAAGCTGCAGGCATCCCCAGACCTTCTCCATGCCACCAAACCTCTTTTTTTCTTTATTTCCATCATTTTGCCTGCTGTAACACACAGCTGTGACATGGCTCTCAGAACTCCTGTGTCCTTGAGGATCACTCCCAGGATGGTGCCACCTGGTTCTGGGATGCACTGGAGACACTTCCAGGACTGAGCCAGGCATTGAGGGTTGTATTCCTGACTCTGGGCTCAGCCTCCGGGAGGCTCTGCAGAAGTGGCAGGGCAGCTGACTCCTGAGGAAATGTCCTTTTGGGGCCCTTTCTTACAAGAACCTGGGGGGGAATGGAGGGGTCAGGAGCAGCAGGCGTCTCCCTGAGGTGGGGCTGTAAAGCCACTTATGGAGTCTGAAACTCTTGGAGGGGAAACTGCGTGTGATGGACTGGGAAAGCAGGCTGAAATCAGTCAAATAATCCCTCTCATTAGTCTTCTGTAAAGCAGGAGATAAGGCAGTGAAAGGGACAGCTGCTCCTGCACTGGGCGGCGGGTGGGGGTTTCCTGCAGCAGATCTGTCAGTGCCACAGGACTGACAGTGCCCACGTTCCATCACCCTGCCCGTGAGCTGGGGAGCTGCCCGGGGAGCCCCAGGGTGCCCATAGGCCTGAGAGTGCCCACCACTCACCCCTGTGCCCTGCCCGTGTGCTGGGGAGCTGCCCGGGGAGCCCCAGGGTGCCCACAGGCCTGACAGTGCCCACCACTCACCCCTGTGCCCTGCCCGTGCACTGGGGAGCTGCCCGGGGAGCCCCAGGGTGCCCACAGGCCTGAGAGTGCCCACCACTCACCCCCTGTGCCCTGCCCATGTGCTGGGGAGCTGCCCGGGGAGCCCCAGGGTGCCCACAGGCCTGACAGTGCCCACCACTCACCCCTGTGCCCTGCCCGTGAGCTGGGGAGCTGCCCGGGGAGCCCCAGGGTGCCCACAGGCCTGACAGTGCCCACCACTCACCCCTGTGCCCTGCCAGGGTCAGGCCTGGGGAACGTGTTAAGCCGGTTCTACAGAAAAAACAAGGCTTGTATAAATAACCAGTTCTCAGGTGGGTAAGATCTTCTAAATTATTTGCTTCTTTTCAACCTCACAAAATCCATTTGCAGTTATTTGCAGCAATTCGGAGCAAAACACACACTCCAAACACCCCGGAAAAAGGAAGTAAACCTGGCACATGGTAATTGCTCATGCAAAATAAACCTCCACTGCCAATGATTGGCAACAGGATGCATCACTGACAGCCTCATTTTAGCAATGTTCCATTTTCTGTATGAATTACTGTATTTGCAGTTATAAGAGAGCAAATACCACCCATCACCCATACCAACTCCAGCTTCCCACTCCCCCACATCACAAGCTTTCTGTACTACATGAAAGCTAGTCTCAAAATTTCATGTTCATACTAACAGATTAAATAATATTAAACAACATTACACTGGAAAGATTTGTTTCCAAGTAGCAAACAGATTCCCCATATTATTCTTTACTGTAAGTAGTTGTTATTATATCTTATTCATCTGGAAAATAATTTCAAACAGCCATGAAAATAGCGGATTTCTCTCTGTTAAAATGATAGTCAGAGCCTGGGCTGCTGACATATAGTAACATGATTCACTTGGACAGTTACTGACTGCACATCCAATTCATTTCTTCTGTAGAGCACCAAGTTATTATCTGAAATGCACAAGGTGTCTGGGGGTAACATATGATCAGCCAGGGACGCTTTTGACGGCTTGAAGAGCAATCAATAAAAATTGTCTCCAGCAGTTTTGTAGAGTATGGAAGTTGGTGGTGAAATGAAGTGATGGAGATTAACTGGTGGAAGTCAATGCCCCGGTGCTGTGAACCCTGTTTTTTAATTAAAGATCCAAAGCTGCTTTTCCCTGGAATGGGGTGTTTTCCCCGCATGCCAGGTCCTGTGCTGAGGGCTGACGTCCCCTCCCTCTGCGTGGGGATGTGCCATGGTGGCTGGTGCCAGCCCCAGGCAGTGTGCCTGGCAGGGACAGTGGCATCACTGGTGGCACTGGCCTGGCCCAGCCCTCGGTGGCCCCTCGCTGCTGCACTGGGCCGTCACAGCTGCCCACTCTTTGGAAATACATTTTAAGGATAATCTTGATCATCACATTGACCAAATTAATATTCTCCATAACACAGCTACACTCTTCATTGGCAGCTCTTATTTCACCCCCAACAAAAAGGTCCTGTGAGCTGCCAGTCCCACGTGACACTCATTTCATCTGGGTACCATTTTTGGGGCTGCCTGAGCTCTCATGGAGACTGAGGTAAGTCTTTCAATTAACATTAACAGTGTGTAGCTGGACTCTGCTCTCACTGCAAGAAATGACATTTGGGTTGTGAGGAAAATGCAGTGAAGGGGGTTTGTATCACCAGAATGGAGGTTGTGGCAATGTCCAGGGGGCACCTGATAGTTCCAGGGACAGCCCCAGCCTGTGTGCCCTGGGAAATCCATTTGCATTTCTATGTGGAGTGGGTTTCAAAACACTCTGTTAATTTTCTTCCATTAAACACAGTAAAAAGCTGTATGGCTTTGATGGTGACATAGTAATAAACACTCAAAGACTTGTTTACAAAGAAATAGTTATTGTCTGCTAAGTAGTTTTAATGGAAAACTCCCTGCTGGGGTTTAGGGGGGGCTGTGGATGCGGGGGGCAGGCTCTGAGCAGTGCTCCCTGCTCCTCACGTACCCATTGCTTTAGTGCAGAGAAGGTTTTGTAAGAGCTCTAGAGCACGCAGATGAGATGATTACATGCTTTAGAGCAAATCTGTCCTCCTTCCCAGTCAAGTGCTTTCCTGCTAGTGCCATGTTTAATGCTGGGATTTCTGTGGATGGCCTCTTTTGAGCAGGCCAGGTGAGGCTTCCCTTCTCCTCGCGGTGTGTGTGCCCAGCTGCTGCCAAAGCAGATGCTGCTGGAGGGATCCAGCCTTTGGCACAGACTGCCTGGGGCAGCACTGCCTGCTCCCAGTGCCAGCCCCCTGTCCGCAGAGTGCCATGGCACATTGTCCAGGTACTGCTGGGCTTTGGACTGTTTCAGAATCCCTTCCTGGGGGCCCATGTTGCGGTCCAGCAGAGATGTTCACAGACCCTGTATAAGGTAAATGACAGAAGAGAAAAGGTGAATTCTGGTTTGGGTGCAGCAGCTCATGGCACAGGTCTACAAGCTGCCCTGTTGTGCCAATACCCCAATGGACAGAAGCAGCAAATGGGGAAACCTGCAGACCTGCAGGAGAGCAGGAGCCCTTCGCTGCTGTGAGCACACACTGCTGCAGCCAGAGCCGCTCACTGATGGTCCTGCTGGGGAGTTACCAGCCCCACGGTGCCAGTGCCAGTGCTGGTGCTGGTGCCACAGCCCAGCCCTGCCAGCCCCACGGTGCCAGTACCAGTGCTGGTGCTGGTGCCAGGGTCACAGCCCAGCCCTGCCAGCCCCACGGTGCCAGTGCCAGTGCCGGTGCCAGTGCTGGTGCTGGTGCCACAGCCCAGCCCTGCCAGCCCCACGGTGCCAGTGCCAGTGCTGGTGCTGGTGCCACAGCCCAGCCCTGCCAGCCCCACGGTGCCAGTGCCAGTGCTGGTGCTGGTGCCACAGCCCAGCCCTGCCAGCCCCACGGTGCCAGTGCCAGTGCTGGTGCTGGTGTCACAGCCCAGCCCTGCCAGCCCCACGGTGCCGGTGCCAGTGCTGGTGCTGGTGTCACAGCCCAGCCCTGCCAGCCCCATGGTGCCAGTGCCAGTGCTGGTTCTGGTGCCACAGCCCAGCCCTGCCAGCCCCACGGTGCCAGTGCCAGTGCTGGTTCTGGTGCCAGGGTCACAGCCCAGCCCTGACAGCCCCACGGTGCCAGTGCAAGAGCTGGTTCTGGTGCCACAGCCCAGCCCTGCCAGCCCCACGGTGCCGGTGCCAGTGCTGGTTCTGGTGCCAGGGTCACAGTTCAGCCCTGCCAGCCCCACGGTGCCAGTACCAGAGCTGGTTCTGGTGTCACAGCCCAGCCCTGCCAGCCCCATGGTGCCAGTGCCAGTGCTGGTTCTGGTGCCACAGCCCTGCCCTGCCAGCCCCACGGTGACGGTGCTGGTGCTGGTGCCAGGGTCATAGCCCAGCCCTGCCAGCCCCACGGTGCCAGTGCCAGTGCTGGTTCTGGTGCCACAGCCCAGCCCTGCCAGCCCCACGGTGCCAGTGCCAGTGCTGGTGCTGGTGCCACAGCCCAGCTCTGCCAGCCCCACGGTGCCAGTGCTGGTGCCAGGGTCACAGCCCAGCCCTGCCAGCCCCACGGTGCCAGTACCAGAGCTGGTTCTGGTGTCACAGCCCAGCCCTGCCAGCCCCACGGTGCCAGTGCCAGTGCTGGTTCTGGTGCCACAGCCCAGCCCTGCCAGCCCTGCTGCATTCCCCTCCAGCTCACACCACTGTGATCTGGCAGCGAGGGCCGGGCGGCTGCATGGGCATGAACTGCACCACTTGGCTTAATAAGAAATGTATAAAAATAATAAAAATGGAAACGCATGGATATTATTTGTCAAGCGTGTGCCTAGCAACTCCCTGTTATTTCACATATTGTTCTAGTGGGAACATAAGTAAAACACATTAGCAGTAATTTAAAGTTGCTATGTGCATTGATTATTTATACCCTTACATAAAACCCCAGCCTCTGTGTGCAGCACACCAGCCTTGATAAACTGTGTATGTTAAATCACAATCTCCGAATATGTGGACAGAATCTCCAGGCGAATATTGTAGGTTTTTTTAATATATATAGAGAGGGATAGATCCACTCTTTGGTAGTGACTAGCTTGGTTCAAGTGCATCTCTAAATCACACTATACATATAAATAATAAATAAGGGAGGCTCATATCCTTAATATTATTCTCATGTCTTATTAAACTAATATTTCAAAAAACTTTTATTTTTCTTTTAGTTGCAGGTCACTGTTAAAGTTTAAAAAAATATTACAATCCAGCTCTGATGCTTCACGGGAAGAATGCGAGAGTCCCTGTAAAGCACAGGCATGAATGATTATTCTAATTGCCAGGAGATGCCTTCTGAGAGATAGAATAATTAAGCAGTGGGATGATTGAGACCTTCAGCACCTTTGTCTGTGTTCCCTTCTGGACCCCCTCCCCCCGCAGTGGCAAAGAAAAGGACCATTTTCTTAAACCATGTTTTATTTTTCACTTCATCACTATGAAGATTTTATTTGATTTCTTGCCCTGAAGATCTTTCGCTGCAGCCAGGCAACTCCTTACGGCCTTTACACGCAGCTGTCCTGGCAGAGAGGGAAGGATGAGGGCTTGGGCCAGGCCAGGGTGGGGGCAGGCAGCGAGGAGTCAGTCTGCCAGCATGCCCATGGGGCCAGGCCAGCTGCAGGGCTGTGCCTGCCTGTGCCCACCTGCCCGTGCCCACGAGCTGTGCCTGCCCATGCCCACCTGCCCATGCCCATCCAGCTGTGCACCTGGGCTGCCTGCCAGCACTCACAGGGCCCTGCACCCACTGCACTGTTGCCCAGACCTGCTGCAAACCCGGTGTCTTCCCCACCAATGCTGCCAGGCCCTGCACAGGTGGCTGAGTGCTCCTGCAGCGAGGGCACGACCCCGGTCCTGTCCGAGGCAGCAGGAGAGCCCCGGGTTATTAATGCCTGGCTGTTTGCCCAGCGCTGGGACTGCCCTGGCTGCAGCACCTCGGGGAAGCCAAGAGGCTCATCCTGGCTCGGGGGGCAGCAGGGAGGTGCTGGCAGTGCTCAGCTGCAGGATGCAGTGGGAGGTGATGCAGGAGGGCGCCCGCAGGGATGGGATGGCTCTGCCGGTCAGACCGGTGGTAAACACCATGCATCAAAATGTGCTGGGAATTAACATCCCAGACATCTGCTGGAGCAGGTTTGACAGGTGCCTGTCACAGGGAGCCTGGGGCAGAGGAGCCCAGCGTGGCCGTGGGCGAGGCAGAGCCCATGCTCCGGCTGCAGCATCCCCCTCCCGCCTGCCGCAGAGACGGGGAACCACTGGAGGTACACAACTTCCAAGCAAGTTACTTTAATTAATGCAGGCAGTTCCGAGGGCAGAGCAAACAGCACTGGGCAGAGAGAACTTTTAATGAGAATGTCATTAAGAAATTCAGGTGGTGAACACAGAGTGATTCCCGGTGCACCCGCCTGACTTCTCTGCCTTCCCAGTTCTTCCTGTCCACTAAACATAAAAATGTCATTTGTTTTTATAACCCCAGAATCCAGGCTTTCTTTCTCCTTTTATTAACCAATTTATTAGCAGGACATGAGCAGCCAGCTGGAGTCGGAGGGTAGAGCCCTCTGATCCCTTTTCTTGCGATCACCTAATTATTTATTGCTATCAGACATCAGAGTTTCTATAAATTAAACCTGCTCTTCCAAAAGCTGCCCCTGGGTTTAAATCAATACTGGGCATCTCACATAATACGTGATTATTAATAAGTGATGTTTGAGACCATTCCACACAACATCCTGAGTTTGGGAGGGCTTAACTGGGAGGCAGCTTGGGGCAGAGCACATCGGTGGGGATGTGCCACTGCCCGGGGCCAGGCTGGCCGCAGGAACCATGTCAGCCTGGAAACCACCGAGAAACCTGTGGTGTGGAACGGCCAGGTACCCGCCCTTCTGGTCCGTGGGACACTCCAGCACCATGACATCCATTCTCCTCTACCTTGGAACTAATCTTTAATATTCACCATGCAGGAAAAAACCAAACAAACTTTAATTTAGAAGCATGTGACCTTCCTTCTTGATGTGATCAAATTGTATGTGTATAAAAATATATTATGAAATACAACATAATATAGATTATAATGTGAAATATTTAATATTATACACAATTTAAGCAAAAGTAATTAAAGCAAGAACAGTGACTGTATTTATATTGAATATTTCGCCGTATTAACCTAATATTAAAAGGAAAAACGTGATTTAATCTTTCTCCCATCAAAGGTGTCATCGAAGCTGACACAGTGATTCCATTCCAATGGAAACGCTTCCTGGCACGGAAAAGTGCTTCTTGGAGGAAAAAAAATAAAATAAAAGTTCTGGCGCCGCTGGCTCGGGGGCTGCGGGCAGGGGGCTGTGGGCAGGGGGCTCCGGGTAGGGGCTCCGGGCAGGGGGCTCCGGGCAGGGGCTCCGGGCAGGGGGCTGAGGGCAGGGGGCTGCGGGCAGGGGGCTCCGGGCAGGGGGCTCCGGGCAGGGGGCTCCGGGCAGGGGCTCCGGGCAGGGGGCTCCGGGCAGGGGGCTCCGGGCAGGGGGCTCCGGGCAGGGCTCCGCGGGCTCCGCGGGCTCCGGGCAGGGGCTCCGGGCAGGGGGCTCCGGGCAGGGGGCTCCGGGCAGGGCTCCGCGGGCTCCGCTCCCCGCCGGTGCCGCGGTCCCGGCCCGGGCCCGTCCCGGGGCTCCGGGGGAGGCGGCGGCCTCCGACAGCGCCCTCTGGTGGACAACGAGCGCCACGCGCGGCGCGGAGACGGGGGGACACGGGGGACACGGGGGACACCGGGGGGACACCGGGGGGACGGGGGGGGGACACGGTGGGGGACACGGGGGACACGGGGGACACAGGAGACACGGGGGACACCGGGGGGACACCGGGGGGACACCGGGGGGACAGGGGGGGGACACGGTGGGGGACACGGGGGACACAGGAGGACACGGGGGACACAGGAGACACGGGAGACACCGGGAGGACACGGGGGCACACGGGGGACACGGGGGACACGGGGGACACCGGGGGGACACGGGGGCACACGGGGGACACGGGGGACACGGGGGACACCGGGGGGACACGGGGGGACACGGGGGGACACGGGGGACACGGGGGACACGGGAGGAAACGGGGGACACGGGGGGACACGGGGCTCTGCAGGCCGAGGCTCTGCCTGGCCCCCCCGGTGCCCAGCCTGCTCCATCCTGAGCAGCAGCCAGGACCCGGCAGCCCAGCACCACTCTGGACCTGGGAAGGTGCTGTCCCCCGATGGCAGCGGGGGCTGCTCAAGGACAGCAATGGCAAATGTCAGCACAAACGAGACATGCAGGTGGTCACGGAGCTACCACAGCCCGGCACAGCGCGCTGCAGGATCGCTCTTTGGGAACAGCCCCACACTCATAAAGCAGCCAAAAACCCAACTTTTTCTGGTTGAAAATAATTATATCTTGTCAGGTTTGGTGGCATCTGCAAAATAACTGTTAATCTAAATTATATGATACCTAAAGAGCAGAACTAGGAGCTGTGCTAATGGTGGTTGTTTCCTCAGACTTTTAGAAATAGAATTAATGTGTTCACACAGTTGGTTCTCCCTTACCAAGGAGCTGCCAGAGCTGCCAGAGCTGGAGGAGCCAACCCAACTTGGAGGTTGGCACCTGCCCCTGTCCCTGGGTGACACCCATCCAGCTCAAAGCACAGAGTTCCTGCTGCACAATGGGGTTGGGTCCCTAGTTGTGGTCTTTGCAGAATATCCCCCCAGCTGTCCCCCTGTCCCCCCTGCCCACGCTGTCTGCTCAGGGCTGTGCAGGAATCCTTGCAGGTATGACAACAAAACACCAGCCCACGATCCTGAAGTGCCAGGCTGGCAGGGCTCTATGGG